>NC_142616.1:59400075-59703106 GCF_059453375.1 Lepisosteus platostomus
CCTATTTCATGGTATTTCAACTGTAGCAGCAAAAAGGCCAGTATACACACCTCACAAGCTCAGGGCTTGAGGTATTACAATAAAAATGCAGGGTAGTGTGTCACTTAACAGTTCCTAGGAGATCCCTTCATCTTGTAACTGCATGCTATAGCAGACATTCCCAAAGTAAAGCACTAATCCTTGCAAGATCAGAGTCAAAGGTTTGACAGCATTGTGAATGGAATGGCTGCAGCTGGCTGAGGAACACAAGACCCAGACTCACATGCTAAGGGCACGCTCACACACAGACAGAAATGTGATTTCTTTAACCCTTGCGAATCAATAAAAAGATGGATCTGGGCAAACAAAATGTCAAATCGAATCAAAACAGAATCAGTATTCTCGCCCTGTCCTCCTCTCACGTTGCAGAGAGCATTAAAATGGAAATAGCACACTTCTGGGTTTGTCCAAATGAAAGAGGATAAAAACAACAAAAAAGAAAAAATGTAAATATGCACATTCACCATCTGCATGGATCCAAACGCGACACTGACAATAACATCAGGACTCCCAGAGGATCTTACAAGCTGTTCTGTATTTTTGGGGGGAATTGCCCAGCGGAACATCATGATTGGCTGATTTGGTTATCTTGAGTCTCACAAAAGACAGACAGCTCTCTGAGCGTTCCCTTTGCTGGATTATGGTTCTTTTATTGATTTCCTAAATGTTTTTTTTCCAACATTGGAGACAGCTGCCTAAAGTAGCAATACTATTAAAAATAACAATGATAATTTATTGTTTTTATTCATTTCTGACTTTGAATTCCCCGACTCCATTTTTGCTCTCAAGCAGCTGCACACAAATACACAATGTGTATGTAAACAAAAATACATTTAGAGGGCATAAGTGACTGAACATTTGCAGTGGAGATCACGCAAAATGGAAATCAAGCTTTATTTGCTATAAAGTCATAACAGGCATACCTGTTACCCCAACGTCTGGTGCAACTACGGGAACAAATAAAGTTGGCAAGGGAAATCAAAATCTTTTTCTGAGTTAATGGTCATTTGATAAGCATCCCACATCATAAGGGATTGTATGCCTTTGCAAGTACACAATAAATACAGTAAATTATATCTCGCTCAGCCAACCTTTTTTAGACTATTGGCTATTTCATCTCAGCCTGTAGTGCATTTTCTTCTTGTTTTGTAAAGTAGATTTGATAACCTTTGCATTGTTTGTCAGACATGCAGATGAGCTCAGTCACACCTACTGAAAAGAAAGACAGTACTTACACCCAAGGGAGGCACAATGAAATGTAAGATACTTTATATAGTTCCTGTAAAAAGTAACAAACCAAGGAGAACCAACAAAAATGCTGTAGAAATTATATCAGCTCTATAGCAAAGTCCAAATGCCAAATGTTCTTAAATAAACTAGATAGAATAGAATTAGAACAGAGAAAGGGATCTCCAGATACTTCAGAGTAGGTGATAGGCTTTGTACTTCAAAAAAGGTTTTGCATCCAAATCTCATTCTGACAAGAAGTGAAAGAAGTATATATTATTACAAAATTTTGTGTTGTGCAGTATTTACATCTAACAGTCCAATCACAAAATGTTAACATGGCTAACATTGGCATCACTTTCTTTTCTCAAGTCTACACATGAAATCTGTGGTAAAACTGGCATCGAAAAATATTTTTATGTGAATGGGAATTCTATGTAGCATTTTAATAATTATTTACATAGGTGTGTAAACATCTTTCCATACATGTACTTGTTTAAGCCACCACATCTAATTAAAAAATCTAATTTATTTACCTTTAAAAGCTACAGATACTGAGTGAGTTGAGTTACTTTATAAAAAACTGCACATCCACTTGTGTGCTTGCAATTAGTGTCAAAACTACTCAAAGTCTGGCCTATCTAATGCAGCTTAACGCAGTTGAGCTGTGTCATCATCATAACTTCACATTATAGGTTGGTTTCCTAGCTCCAGACAATGGGACACAACGTGTTGCAGAGACAACACAAAGTGCTACTTACAGAATGAGATTTCCTATCTTGCTCTCTCCTACATGTAAAACCCTCTCTCCTGTTCAGCTTAGACTGCTAGGTGACAGCTTTATTAGAAAACACAGCTGAAAGTAGAACATGCATTCTCTCTCCCACACACAGCTTTTAAATATCTGACTCTTTGAAACCTCATGAAAAGGACAACATTAATAATCACAAGATCCAGAACCATTGACACCCTAATCTAACTTCAATTACACTGAACTGTCATATAAAACATTTGGGTCCCACATTTGACCTGAAAATGTATTCTGTGCAAGGAGTATATTAATTTAGTGCCAACTTCCATTGTTCTTCCATTAGAAGAAAACAAGTCTGCATTATGGAACAATGGATCCTCAATACAGTACTAATATTTTAAGAGTATGACAAGATGTTTACTGGGAATAGGAATTGGTTGTAAAGAAATGTAAGTAAGTAAGAAAATAAAGGAAGATATGCAAGACATAGAAAGCTATGCTTTCCATGTTCTACAAATCTAAGGTATACAGTAGGTCAATTACAATAAATGATAATTATTTGCAATCACAATACAGGGCAATAATTCCTGTGAGTAATGCGATCTGTTACAATCATTTTGTTTAGAACCTCTTTCTAATGTCCAAATACATTACTGCATTCTTATTACTGTATTATGTTAAAAATCAACAGGTGGTCATACACACTGCATCAAAAGTTTCACACTTTTATATCTGTGAAAATAAACAATGTGTGAGTACATGAGCACATTATAAAGTAACTAGAATGATAAAATGAAGTAATAACTGTCATACCTGTCCTCACCAGACAATGAGCAATCACACCAGACTCAATCTCTAACAACTCCAATCCTGTCAATCAATCAGTAACCATGATAATGCGCTATGGATGGCAATCTGTACCACCTGTCAGACTATAATTACCTCCATTATTTAAGACCTACATTTGCATCCTCCAGAACTTGATCTTAGTTCCTGGTCACTCCTCTTAGCATTCTCAAATCTCCTACAGCACCTTCCATGTGTTGGCCATGCTAGTCTTCACTTTGTTATCCTGGATTACCCCTGAACTGTTCCTAAGTGGGGGGGGGGGTTGGGTTTTGACCCTGGCTTGCTGTTTCTACATTTGCTTCCATGTTTCCCATTGTTATTTTATTATTTTATTGTGATACAGGCTACGATATTGGATTTCATTTCTGCCTATCCTTTACTGAACCTGTACTTGAATCCAGTGTCCAGCCTCAGACCACTTCACTGTAACTGTGAGTACAAAGGTCTATTTAGGTCTATTTGTCTTGTATGATTTAAACAAACTACTGAAGCAATAGATAAAAAGAATTGGATGTGAAGTAACTCAATCAGAATTAGAACAATATCTAGCCCATTTCCCAGGTCTTCAGAACATACAAGAAACAAATGAAAGGAGACTTTTTGGCCCGTTTTATTCATTTGGTGGTTTAGTAGTATAGTGAGTCTAAAATTAAATCTAGACACTTGAAATAACCCAGGTATTAATGAAGTTTGGATCTTAACAACCTGGCAGGGAAATGTATTCCAGACGACATCAACTCCCTGTGTAAAGAGGTGTTTCTTATTCTCTGTGCTAATTAAATTGTCTTTTAGTTTTCAATTGCAGCCTGTCACTGTCCTTTGCTCTAGACTATAGAGAGTTAGTTCATTTAACATGTCTGTATTTGACAATTCCCTGAGATCAGGTATCATTATGGTTGCTATTCTTTACACTCTTTCTGAAGCTATAATATCAATAGTGGTATGGTGATAAAAAAACAAGCAAAATATTCTAAATGAGGTCTTACAAGTATGTTGTATGGCTAAAGCAAACCTTCTCATGATTTAGAAATTTGTTTTATTTCTTCATTGCTTACTGTACATCAGATGCACTCACATAAACACCTACTGTAGATTAATCTAATGAGTACCTTTCTGCAGTTCAGAATTACCTATTTGATCTAGTGTGTGTTTATTTCCTGTATGGATCACTTTGCTTGTGTCAGTGTTAAAATTCATTCACCAAGTAACAACCTAAACCATAGTTTTGTGTAACTTTCTAACTATCTTGCTGTTACTTATATGTTTGTAACCCCACCACCTTATTTTTATATTGTCTACAAACAATACAACAAATTGTTTGACTTACTATACCAGAATTATTTTTAACACTGCTAACAGTGATTTAAGCTTAAGCTCTTAAAATGATTGTTTCTTATTTGTTAACTATTTTCAATCCAAGTGCATACTGTACATTAAAATGGATTTCTACTGATTTCAATTTGAGGTGTGCTGAGAATATGTCTATATATACAGGTTTATTCCATGCTGAAAAGAGAAGAGAGAAAAAACGTTTCGGCTGTGAAGCCTTCTTCAGGTGTTCAGGTTCTTCTTCACACCTGAAGAAGGCTTCATAGACGAAACGTTGCGTTTTCTCTCTTCTCTTTTCATCATGGAATTAACCTATTACTTGTTCCTTTGCAGACTTCGCATGCTGACGCAGCTACCCACCTGAACTATATATATCAGCTATTAATATTAATGGTGTTGGTAAAAAAATTGAATTTGATGAAGACCAATGGAATATTATATTTACCTAGGACATTGATAGACAACTCGGTGTAGACCTGCAGTGATCCCATTCCCATGTATCCAAAATAACAGCATGAGAGACTTAGAATTCCATTTTAAGGTTCAGAAGAAACTAATGGCCATTCTCAACTTTTTTCTGACTATCTGCTTGCAAACATCACAAAATCTGTCTTCCTCATCGTCATATGATGAATGAAGACAGACACTGAAACATTCACCATTCACGTTTTGCAAGATAAAAACTTCACTCATGAAGAAGGATTACCAAACAACAAGTCTTTGATTTTTATGTCTAAAAAAACATTTTATGGTTTCCAGCTCCTTATTAAAAACCATTATCCAATTTACCTTGTATAAATTTGCTGGAGAGAGTGCATATGAATATGGTAGATTGCTTTAGAAATGCTACAGAAATGTAAATGTAAAAAAAAGTAAATTACATTGTTTCATTTTTTCATCTTTTACAATAAACACTCTAAAACTGACTGAATAAATATTGAAATGGGTTACTTTAATTCTTGAAAAATTCAGACTTGGCAAAGGATAACTGGAGGACATTATAGATACTCAGTTAAGTCTGTACACAACATTTTCATTTCTTTAAATAAATTGTGCCATCAGAAAATTCAAAAGTATAGATAACCGCATGTACAGTACAAACAAGCATTACAAAAAAATGCAGATTTCTACTGAAGGTTCACTTTAATCTGCTGCAATCCAATCACTTAGTGGGCAGCCTAATGTGCTAAAGATATGCATGTGAAATCTTGGATGGTGCTGCTACTTGATTGAGGTCTAGAGGTCTTTGGGAAGATAGAGACATGCTTGATGAGCCATTCTCATCTGCTCCAGAACAGGGCCATGTCATCAGGACACAGGTATTAGCCAGAGCATGGGATGTAATCAAAATTAATAATTTCTAGATTTTTTTTATATCAAAATTAATTATATTGGCAGATCACCTTTCGCACACACCACTGCCTTTTGAGCTTCAGACTCTGAAAACGAAATCATCGTAAATGTATTTGATTAACAATTTCATTCGTATTTGCAGAAGCATAACATGTCAACAACAAGTCAAGAGAGGGTGATTTGAAGTACTGTATATTGGGTGGGGGTGAAAGTTTGGTGCATTTTGCCTGGTTTATGAATTTTCTGTAAAATTCCCTGTAATACATTAAACCTCAGCATTTTATAATATGAGTATCAGAATTTATCACCACATATGTAACAGACCACGCAACGTTTAATTTTTTGGGGGGTTGTGCAGTATATCCCAAATGTTTGGTTCTCTTTCACATTCCTTTTGCAGTCAATACATGTGAACACTGCCTTTCCCTTGTAAAAATAGCAATCACCAGAAACCCTTTGGATTTATATTTTGAATAATTATTTTGAATTTAAACTTCTTATGAATTCATTTAAAGAAATGTATTTCAACTGAAATGATAAGAAATCTATTTTCTTATTAATCATTCCTGTGACTGTGCAAATTAAATGTTGCTGGAAGCACTCATACAGTATGATCAAATTGTTTGCACGCCTTGCATGTCAATAGTTTCAAACGCCAAAAACATCTGAACATTAAAGATAAAATTAAACAATTATATAGAATTGTAACTTTTTTAATTCTGCTTTTTCAAATGTAACATTACAAAGAAAATTAAACTTATCTTTAAAAAATGACTTTTGTTTGTCCAATTTTAGATGTCTAACAAAGATTTCACTATTTTCATACAAAGCATTAGCAGTTGTGTGCCTAGCCATGGTAAACAAGATTTCTTCAATTCAAGTACAGCACCTCATCTCTCCGATTTCCTTTCATGTAAGAATAAAGTCAAGCTGGGTTATGCAGAAGAGGATCAAAGTGTATTTATGCACAGTGCTGCAGTGAGAGGTAGGGCTCTTTACCCTAATATGAACAGTGTTCTCACTCAATGTTGGCTACAGCTAATCTCCTTGTAATGGTATAATAATATAATGATTCTTTGGCACAATGAAGCTTTAGGGAGATGTATTTGCTGTTTATTAAATTTGCTCTCGCATTTCACATCAGCTCTCTGACACAGCTTTTATTATTCAACCTGATCATCCTTTGAAACATACTGAGGTAAAGACCTACTTGTAGACAAAAATGAAAGAAAAATATCTATAGAAAAGTACTGTTTCCATAGGAAAGGAGGAGCAATGAAAGTTTTATAAAGGAAAAAAAAAGTCTTTTGTTGTTATTGTAAGACCAGCCATATAAACCACGCAACCCTAACAGCGAAATATCAATTTTTTAAATTCCAAACGGTGGAAAATGGAATGCAAGGTCATGGTGGCGCAGTGGTTAGCATAGCTGCCATATAACACTGGAGAACTACTCTAGGTTCTTATCCTGGGGATCTACAATATCTACATGGAGTTTATATGTTTCTCACCTTGTTCACATGGGTTTCCTCCGGGTGCTTTGGTTTTCTCCTATTGTTCATAGATATACAGGTAAGTTAATTGCCTTCTGGGATGAGTGTCTGTGTTTCTGTGTTTGTGTTTGTGCTTTTGTGTGCCCTGCAATGCAGTGGTGAATCATCCTGGGTGTATCCTGCCTTACTCTGGCTCTCCCATGAGTGTGTATTGGATACAGCGGTTAGAAAGTGGAGGACTGGAAAAATGAATGCTCCAAAATGCAGTAAGCAGCTAGTCAAACTCTGTTAGCTTCAAACTGTGAATACACAAATACTAATATTAATATCCAAAACACTATAATCTAGCCTAGTCACGGTGGTTAAAATATGTGAAGTGGAATCTTCTTCACTGAAGATTACTTAGCACATGAACAGACATGAATTACTGTAGCATGTGAATTTATTGGTCTAATGAATTAGTATAATTAAGGAAATGTATTTTACCAGGCAAGTCAGTTCCTCCTTGACTTACAAGTAAGATTATTGCCAATGCAGCAGGTCTTTAACATTAAACAGTGACTTCTGAAGTAAAGAAAATTTGTTCTTTTGATATGGAGTTAACATTAAATGATATTTTCACTAAATTCTCATATACAGTATCTTGGTATAGCTTCCACTATTCCCCACGATTTGAACAGTGACTTACTGAAATTTGTCACTAAGTATCAATTTCCTCCCAATTCCTCCCAATATGTGTTCTTAATAAAATATAAAGTAGGTTGTCTTGACAAACGATACACATATCCTTTTACTCACAATCTTCAAGTTTAATTTAGACAAGGATATGGCAGTGTGACAGAGAAACTCAAATTTAGAAGACAGATTAAAAACCAACGAACAAAAAAGAAATGACTTTCAAATACGGGTTGTTGATAGTCTTGACAGACATGCATGTTCAGGTCATGGGCACCTATTGGCCCATTTAAATGGAACGGCATTCGTTAATAATTTCTCAATCAGTGGAAGATAATGGTGACTGATGAACACTAGTAAATGGGGAAGGACACAGGGAGCACTACAAACATAATTAATCATGATGAAGCATAGGCAACTGAAAAAAAATGGTGAGAATAAATCATTGTAAAGGTCTGCAAAGGTTAAATCAAAATAATATCAAAGCACCAAAACAAATGTATGCAATAAATTATTTTTTACTATATTGGTTTGATTTTCCATGCAGCATACAGATGAAAACTTTTAGCATTTTCTTATAATTTAAAAGAAAGTATCAAGGGAACCTATGAAATGTTTTGTTAAGACTACACTACTGACAAAAATAAAAATAAATGGGGAAAGTGTTTTTTTTATGCATTCAGAATGACTTAATGCCACATACTTAGGTGTATTTAAATTGCATCTGCTTTAATTTTACGGAATTATGACAATTTCACTGAAGTAGCTCAAGTGCTGTAACCTTATTCTAGAATGAATAAAGTCAAACTTCCATGTTGTAATTTTGTAAAGTGTAAAGCTGAAAGGACCCGGATTTGTCAAACCAAATTAATATGCAGAATAACACAAGATGATAATGTAAGAATGTAACACAAAAGTGCTGTTTCAGCTGAGTGAAAAGGCTTTTGACATGATATCTAACATCAACCCTTGGAGGCTGCCAAAGATTTAACAGAACTAACTACAGTAGAATTAAATCGTTGGGTTGCCTTCTTTAAACACAGTTCACCACTCTCAACTACAGTAGTTATCTGAGAAAAATAATATTAATTACAATGCATATACTTTTCAAACTTTAAATACAACATTAAAAAAGTGAATGCCATCATGAAAAATATATGAATACAGTATATGAAAAATTATTGTGGCAAACAGGACATAACACAAATTTAACTTTTTCAAACAGCAAATTAACTTAGACCACTTAAGGCTTTACAATGAAATGTTGACCACTTCAAGCTACTGTTCTTTATATGATGAAATGTTATCACAAGGAAAAATAAGAGGTCCTTTAAGACTTGAACATACTGTTTCTTTACAAAAATTGAAAATAAACTTGTAGAACAAATGGTTTAAGTCATCTTTATGGGATCTTTCAACAATGAAGTGGGCAAGACCGCCATTTCATTCTTATTTTTCATGGGGAAGACCTTATCAACCCATATGTGGCTAAAATATCAATATTAAATGTATCCTGCCCTATGGGTCATAAGGTATGTGCTTTATTCAAGCCTGACTTCAATTTAATTTAAGATGACAGTTGGTTACAATTTTAAAACTTCCAGAGTAATTCTGTAGACTTTTAAAGTTTGCTTTTTAAGCTGATTAGAAGCGTAAAATTGAATTCATCATTTTAGCATGGACTACCACTATCTTAGTCACAAAAAGATCTCATCTCAGCAAGAGTCTGTGATCGCCTTACTGTCAAAGAAAGAACCTATATATATATGCTGCATATTAATTAAAATAAATGATGAAATAGCTGGAAAAAATAATTGTGTTGATACAGTTCTTAAGCAATTATTATTTAGGAATTTGGATATCATGTTGAAGAATCTGAATACATTACAGAGAATTGGGTTTGAAAATGATAGATTGGAACATTGATGGATACAACAGAATTCATCAGTCGTAATGAAAGAAATCAGACAAATGGTTAGGATGAAAGACGACTGGTCTACACTAACACGGCTTGGTTGGGACTAAGGCCAAACGGGTGAAGTTGCCTGCCCTCTCAAGCCTACTCGCTTCATCAAAAGCACGGTGTGAGACCAGCATTTATCAGCTCAAAGTCCAGGACCTTGAGAGCCGAGGACTCCCCTGCTGCAGAAAAGACACAGCCGCCAATAAACCTGCATGCAGTTAAAAAGGAGCTCCTGCCAAGAGCCTGGCAGTCTTCCACGACCTTCCTGTTCTGCAAAATAGCCTCGCTCCCAGCCTGCTGAGTGTCCCCTGTTGCTTTTTGTTTGATCTGTCAAGTTGCACCCTCAGACAAAAAATACCCATCACACCAAATGGGTAGTGGCTGCTCTTTCGGTGAGTTACACTTCTGCTCCCTGTGCGCCAAAGGCTACTGAATTGCAGGACCTCCATCCCTAAAGAACGCCACACACAGGACTTCAGATGACGTTGAAAATAAATAGTGGTTAAGAGAGAAAACTGAGGAGCACTGGTCTTAATAGTGTGCTGTCAGTCCAATAGTTTTATATTTTTTATGTTCTACCTTTAATTAAAGAGATCACTGGTGCTTAACATTTGTCATTTACTTATGTAGAGTAAAACAAGATGTTGCCTGAAAAAAATACTTTATGAGTCACTTAGAGTTTAAGTACTCTAGTTCATTTTCATTAAGTTGCAAAAGTCATTAAATAAAAAATTGAAGGTTCTTTTGTGCTGTTTTGATTTTATTTGAAATATTTATAATCGATGCACATACTGTACAGTACACAAAAACACATAGCACATAATTTTTCAACATGAAATTCACTGTGAACAAGCAAGCTTCATAGTTACATAAACTTCAAGGGTCACTCTGTATGAAAGTATTTTGGCAGGGAAACTGATTTGTCTAACAGTTCTTTAAGCTACCAATTCAATCAGTGATGATGTAACACGATATTCACTCTAACCTATCTTGAGCTGTTTAACTTTGTTAAATCCACTATCTCACAATAATATTTCACCTCCCGAGCACCACTTGGTGCATCTGTTCTCAAACTCCATACTTATTTTACTTTTAATTGATCCTTATTGCAACATAGTATAT
Source organism: Lepisosteus platostomus (assembly GCF_059453375.1). Classification (NCBI taxonomy): domain Eukaryota; kingdom Metazoa; phylum Chordata; class Actinopteri; order Semionotiformes; family Lepisosteidae; genus Lepisosteus; species Lepisosteus platostomus. Next base: position 59,410,877 of record NC_142616.1, read on the forward strand.
ATTTGTAAAACACAAGAAAAATGATCTGATTTCTCTTTATTTGTATTGAATTTATACTGCATGTTATGTTTAAGGTTTGGAGTAAGAGCTTTTTTGGTGAAATCGATTTAATCTGAGAAAGCCTGAAATAAAAAAGGGCAATGCATAAAAAGTTAGACAAGATTTGTCAATTTCTTACTCGGTGGCAACAAAATTAGTTACTTAAAAAATAAGGCATCCAGATATTAGCCACTGAAAATGGATGACTGCATTTCATTTTAATTATGGGCAGTAAACCAAAAAGTAGTCCCTTAGCTTGCTATTATATGCAATTACATCATATAATCTTTCTCTGTTGTCACATTGCTGATTCTGTATTTCTTAAGAAGGTAATAAAAACAGGAGTTGGTGTAATATATTGAGGCAGATATTGAAAAGAAACAGCATGTTTACCATGAAGTGCTTACAAAATATACAAATGTCATACACAGGGACCTTGTGTTCAGTAATTGGCAATTACAAATTTCTGTCTAAAAGAGAAATTTAACAGGCTATATTGATTAACAGTTTCGTCCAAACCATGCCCCCCATCTATGACATCTTCTACAAAATATCTCTTTAAAATAGAAAATAAGCCAAAACTGAACCAAAAACAATTGCCTGAAATCATGGGGATGCAAAAATAGGAAAATGGATTGTTAATATCTATTTCATACTTTACCAAGCCTACATATCATGGTGGATAGTGGCAAATCTCAAAGAAAGTTAAGAAAAGATTAAAAAAAAACAGAAAATGTAAATGAAGTTAAACAATGACTGAGGAAAGGGCACCTTGTTCTGGAAAATGACAGCAGCACCCAATCACTTACTGTTATCTGTTCATACACTATTGAACAGCCTTCGTCTTCTAATGATTGTGAGAAAGGACTTCACATACAGTACATTCATTGCGGAGCCATGGTCTGTCTTAAAAGAAATGTTATAGGAACTGCTCTCAACATAATTAGTAATATGAAATACGAAGCCACTTATGTAAGTGTTCATAAAATTAATTATGCAATTGGAAAAAAAAGGTAGACAGGAAATGCTTGTGTATGAAAATGAAAGGATTTAACACACATTCTGTAAGAAGGCGATTAATGGTCCTCAAGCTGTTTTATCAGTGTTCAAGTGTGATGTATTAATGAACGACATGTTTGCATTCCAAGTGTGAGATAATGTTCCCTACAGATCTTTAAGTGCAGCTGCCATTCACTTGGGATCTGAAAGGTGAGCAACTGTTCTGTAAAAAGATTTTTATTCTGAGAGGAAAAGACAACATCTTTTAATTGGCCCACTGACTTCTGAACGAAGCTTTGTGGAAAAGCTAAAACAAAGCATGGAGGGTTGCAAAATGACCTGTGACATGTATTATTCCTTCAAAGCAGATAAAGTAACTTCACTTAATCTGGACGGGACTAGAAAGTGTCTCTCTAATGGGCAAAGCGAGAGGCTGTCACGGTGTGTGGTGTCTAATTTTGACCAGAACCACATGAAATCACTTGGCTGCCATCTGTTTAGCCTGTCAACCTGCTGAGGTGGTCTCACAGGGGATGGGGGAAGAGGGAACATAGGTGGTCTACTAGCGTGCTTGTCAAATGAGTGAGGGGGGATGCCAGAGGGAGGCAAGAGGGTGTTCAATTGAACAGAAGCAGCATCTGTCTTTTCAAAAGAGACGGCTTCTTTACCTCCTACTGTGTATTAAGTGTTGTTCCCTCTATCTCCCAAGCCAGGCCAACTGTTGCCATACTGGTATACCTTATAAAATGAGCTTCTTCTTCCACTGGAGTCAGGAGGGCTTTTATTATATGTTCATTTATTCCTAAGGAAAATAAAATGATCTGTTATTATAGGTAAAAATCCAGAAAGCAGTTTGTATTCTGCTTCTAAAAACTACTTTTCTAGCTTTTATCGTCCGTTCTGAAACATTCTTACTACCTACAGGGAGCTTTGTAAAATGTTAAGTTTCTTACTCAGCTTGTCAGAGTACCTACAATACCAGAGGGAATGCTTGTATTGATCTAGTGTTTTGAAAAAAACATGACAAAGTAAGGAAATATATCGTTTATTGTAATATATTACAAATATATTGTAATAATATATTGTTTATAGTAGTTTTGGGACAGGTACAAAACAAGGTACACAATTTCAGGAAGCAATGGGACAGGTTTAAGATGCGTGGCATTAGATAAGATAGATATAGAATTAGTAAACAATGGGTGGCAGTTTTCCAAAATACTACTCTTGAAACAAGGAAAATATGAATCCCAAAAGTTTACAAAGTTGTGGCCCAAATAATAAATCAAATAAGAAAATTACAAAGTAAGATGTTCATAGAATAGTTAGGTAAATAAAAGGAGTATGATAAATTGTTAGAACAAAAAACAAAATGTAGACAAACATTGCAATTGAGACTATCGATAAAAAAAGAAATGGAAATAACTATAAAATGTTCAATCAGGTGTGAAACAAGGAAGAAATAACTGAATAACTGAACTGTAAGAGGCAGAAATATAGTCATTTCTAGAATTACATAAAAATGTCCAGGTCTTGATGGTATTCTACAAATTGTGCTTAAGGAAAACAAGTTTACACTTTTATTACTGGTAATTGTCTAGACACTTCCAACAGTCACTCAAGACAAAGGTAATTCTTTCACTTTGACTGAAAATTTGCTAATGGAACACATACAGTATTCACAAAAAGGGTGAGAAACCAAGTAATTATAGACACATCTTACTTTTACTACATAGGAGATCATAAAGATACAAAACTTAAGCAATGGTTATCTGTATGGCAATACATGACATAGTCAGGTCTTATTTAACTTTTTCTTTTTTTTTTGCTTTAACTTAACTAAATTCATTCAGAACACTTTCTGTAGCAGTAAATGAAACAGACTGCATGAAAAGGTATTTTAGATTTTCATCATACTTTTGATTGTTTTGAGAATTGGCTAATAGAATTATTAAAAGATCAGTTTCTGTTTAAAACATTTCATTGCTTAGATGTTTATCACAGGAGATATCACATAGAGATCAATATCACATAGAGATCTAAAACAACACTGAGTCTGAAAAGGTTGCTTTTATTACTACGAAATGCATTAGTATGTTCAAGAGCTGAGTTGCATCTTTAAGATCTAAGTCAGAAGAAGAAAAGTAAAGAACATGTGCCCATAAATATCTGAGGTGGCAATTCCTGACGAGATGGTACTGAGAACTTAATATTGGTTTTCTCAGAAAAAAGAAAATAGCAAAAATTGCTTAGTTGGCTGGTTTTGAAAAGTGTCCAGGACAGAGATGTAGCCCCAGATTCCTGGCTAATTCAATGTGCTATTGCAGAAAAAACAGCTGGAAAACACATAAACATGAGTGCAAAATCTTTGTTGATGAAATAAAATGAGACAAAAAAAATATTCAGTTCTTCAAATGAAAACACAGAGCCATCATGAAGAGTGCAATTAAAAAGAAAATCATATTATTTACTTTAATGGAGTTAATGTTTGCCCCTGTTTTACTCATTCAGTTTTGTAAAATTGACCATTGTCAGTTGTTACATTATTACATTATTTTAAATATTATTTTTCATTCCATTCTCACAGAGGGAAAGAAGAAAGTAATATACTGACTGTTAGTGCAGTCTGTGCAAACGAGGTGCGTGTTGATTTAATTACTAGCATTTTCTTATGACTTTGATCAGAAAAGACTCGGCATAAGTTCTGAATCTGTGAAAATAGAATGGTTCTGAAAAACAAAACACTAACCAAAAAGGTGTCATGTAAAATATGTTTCTCCTGTTTATGGGATAAACTGTTTATGGGATAAACAGTGAGAAATACTGAACATTAAAATCATCGGCCTCATAAGCTGATGACATAAAAGACCACAAAATTCTCTGTATACTTTTTCTAGCGGTAAGTATCTCTCCGGTCACACAGGCTAGAGCAGGAGAGAGAGATCTGGCCAAGGACAAACATGACACAGACCAAATGATTCATGACAAGTTCAGTAACAGGTCGAGCTGTAAGGTTACCAGAGGAGATTACGAAAACAAAAAATGTGGCTTGGCCTTATCAGCCTGCCAACTTCATTATTTCCTCGGCTGAAAAGGAGATGGGATCTGGAAATGTTTTCAGTGGTGTAGGGGCTACATCATCCCCTGAACAAGATGGTATATCATGATTTAGACAAATAAATATGAAATGGAGCATAGGGGAAAAAGGAGAAAATAAATATGTTCACCATTCAGAGCCTTCTGTTACCACCATTCAGGAGCTTTGCAGGCAGATGATAATGCTAGGACAAACGGGCAGGTATAGTAATATCAGGAAGATGTGAGGACTCAAGTACTAAAGAATAACTTCAGATAAGTCAAAGCTGCTTTCATCCAAGAGGAAAAACAAGTGCCACATTTTATTAGTGACCCTACAGTCAATAAAATTCCTGCAAACTACTGTAAGTATCAAGGGGAATCAAGTAATTGTAGGTTTTTTACTGTTTCTTTACCTCATAAATGGGGGTCAGCCTTTGTTTGTTATGCTAAAACAAAATAGCAGATGCAAGCTATTTAGACACAAATGTGTGAGGGTAAAATAAAACAAAACAGGGCAGATGTCTCATCCTGAATACTCCCACTGAAGGCCTAATTTTAACAGTATATGATTTCCAGTTTTGATTTAAGGTAGAATGAGAAGCAGATTCCCTGAAACACTTCAAAGTGTGGCTTAATGGGGATCAATACATACAAATGCTCGTGGGAACAAATCTAGTATGATTACACAAATGTCCATCTCTCACTTTTAATTGTTTTGATGTTATTATTTGAAATATATGAATACAAGAGTCATAAAATTCAGATATCGGAAGACCCGTTTGTAAAAAGATAGACCATGGACAAATGTGCTCATAAACATAAATGTTAAAAATCTAAATACAGGGAAAAAAATTGTTATGTTTTGACATAACATCCTTTGATTTAAACTGTATGCTTTTTAGTATAAAACTTAGCATTTTTGTTTGTTGTTTTTCTCTATTTCCCCATAAGGTATAGAAGATGTAAATGAAGTGTCAAACTACGTCTTTTTCATAACTATACTCAACACCTGAATCTTTCATTAATCATTCCAGTTAATATCCTATTTGGCTCCCAAAGAAACTGTTAGCAGATTCCATTACAACTTGTAATGAATAATATCACAACAGTTGATTCTACAACATTTAGTTATATACAGTATACTCAGGGTAATTTTCATTAGTGTAACAAGCTCGAGTCTTATCTTCAAGTAAAAATTAAATAGAAGATCTGATTTGGTTTATTGCTTGTAAAAGACTGCCTAAAGAGAGGGTTTCTGAAATTGAAGAGTCCCAAGACATTTTATATAACAAAAGGTATCTTAAAAGCTTTCATGCATAGACCAAAGTTCTTTGCCCAAGAGCACACAATCTGCCTCTGCAATCTGACCTCCAAAAGCTGTGTAAATTCTTCCCTTTGGGAATAGGTAGGAGACCCTGGAGGGAATAGAAGCTCAGCCAAGTACAGTATTGCTCCATTCTCTTTTATTTGCTGTGAAATGTTGTTTTTTCACTCCAGCATTTATGCCAACTCCAACATTAATCCCACATTTACAACATTTTGCAAGCTATCTGCAGGGAGGAGCAGAAGGTGGAGAAGTGTTTCAGGATTTCATCACAAATACATGTAACTATCAAAGGTTTAAAACACAGAACTCCTGTACGCAGAGTATAAAAAAACTATTAATTCATTGCAACTCTCAAAAAATCGTATCACAAAATAAAAAAGTTCCCCATGTTCTATTTTAGGGGAAATAAATACTTTGTGCTACTTGTAATATGCAATAGTATGGACTATGCAATAAACCTGAATGTCTGGCAAGGCTGTGTTTATCATTAAGGAAAACCCTGGGTTAACCAAAGTAGCCATCTGAGGCCATTATCTGAAGAGTTTGTTCTGAGTGTATTTAATTGGCTACAATTAGATTTAAGACACACTGTATCTGAGTACTTCACAGCTCAGTTGGGATACCATTAAAGACATGGCTCTAAAACTGGAGGGGAGAGACTGACAGTGCAATGCATATCCCAGAGGGTGTGAAATCAAATCTCCTGATTCGCAGTCCTTGTCAGTCTTCCCCTACCTGTGAGACAATCATGTGTATGTGATTTGCTTCTTAACTTAATCAGTCTATTTCAACTCCAAGGCATTTGCAGAAGGATGTGCTGGTTACAGTTAGTGCTGCACTTAATCCTTTCACTGCTGAAAATGATCATATAACAATCACATCTTTTGTTTTGCTTTATTTATTTTTTTCAGAAAGACACAAATATTTTCTCACAGCGCCCAGGTCATAGTCTAAACGAGAGAGCACAGATGGTGTCTGACACCTGGAGACATTCTCCTCTTCAAGATTTGCATTCTGAAACCTCAGCACTGCCTTTTCTTTGCTGCATTGTCTCGTTTCTACCCATTTAAATAACAGCCATTAAAATCTTAAGCATCCGCATACCAGTAATAAGCAAACTGTAAATCTTTTAGGTTTAAAATGCAAGTCAGGATCCCAAAATTGGCTCAGCAATACTAAGTATACTGAGCCTCACAACATAAATAATGGTGATGCATGCATGCCTTATAAAAAGTAAGTATACATTTGTTTTATTATTAATTAAATGCTCTGTTATCATTCTCATTAATTGCTCACTCATGACAGACCACGATACACTCGTGTGACTTTATTGCATTGGAACAGAATAACCTCATTAATAACCTCTTTGCAATGTTATTCTTACACTAGTGTACAGGTTTGTGGAGGCCATCGAGGAAACAGTGATAGTTCCTGTTCAATAAAAATGGCATCTTCTTTAGCCTCAAACGCTGTTACATCACAGAAGCAGCTAGGGTAGTTCAGTACAATACTTTAAATAATGCTAGATTTATTCTAGTACTCTCAGGCTTTTATTTGCAATAACATGGAATGATATAAGTCAGTGCAATCAACCAAATACCTGATAATTTTGAGGCATTGCTTAATATTGTAAGAACATTTCTTTACTGCTGGGACTCTATTCTCCAAGGGCTGCTTCAGAAGATGCAGAGTACTCTTGGTGGTGAGCTGTTATCCTGATTGGATTGGTTAGTGTTTTATGTTACTATCCTTGTCTACAAGAACTCAATAATTTGGCGATTTTTGTCACATCTTAGAGAATGATGGACTGTCTCAGCAAGTTGTAATTTTATTAAAAACAGCACATTTTCATCCACCTATCCAGTTTTTTTAAATAAAGCATAATTGCTCAAAACTTTAAACCTACCTGTTTGCTTCATTTGCTGCCAGTCCCAGTGCTTCAGAGAGCTAGGAGATTAAACACAATGAAAATGATCATAAACCAGCAACAACTTTGTTCTTTACTGATCATGAGTCTAATTCCAAAACTTTTTAAATAATTTAATACCAGGACTTCTATTCTGTTGTTAAGCTAAGGCTTTTGATCAGCTTCAGCAGTGATCTTTAAAATGAACAAAAGGCAAATATGCATTTTCTGGCACAGTAGGAAAAAAAGCGACATTTCAATTTCAAAGAAGAACTAATGGAGGGAAAGAAAGAATAAGCTTGCTACAGGGGATGAGACAACAGACAATATTTTAAATCATCCAATTTGGTATTTGTTCTGTGTTACTTCCTTGATTACATCCTGAAAATATGCAGATTTTCAGTGGCACAATTTTAAATGACTGAACTCTTTCCCTTTGTTTCCAAAATTAATGTATAATGAAAAAGAATTTTTGATGAATTTCAGTAAATGAAGCAACTAGAGATACAGCCACAGGATAGTACTGTTCAGAGATAAAGGTATTGTGATACCAATTGCCCCCCCCCCCTTTAATAACTACTCATCTTAAATAGAGTGGAAGTAAACAACTATCACTATCAAAATACAGATACACCAGAATATTTTACATTTCCTACCAAGAGGGTAGGAAACAAATTGAGAAAGGAAAATGGCACAAATAAATTCACATAATTGTGAAAAAATAACTACAGACGTTTTTTCTTACATAAATCAAATACATAACTACAACATGACTCAATATTATATCCCCCATGGATTGTGATACTTAAAAACCGAGTAAAACCATGCTTGCTTAACATGAAATGTCTTATTGCACTGGTATCAATGATTAAGAATGTAAGCTGTGTTGTAGCAGCTCATAAATATTTATTACTTGTACAGCTAATGGAACACAAACTGGTCATCTCTTAATACTATTTTATCACCTTCCCTCAAGTCTGCAGCTACTACAATCATTTTCCTCTGTGCAATTATTCTTGCTGACTGGTTTGTTGTGTGATAAGGTGAGCATATAATTAATTTCCTGCATCCTTGAAATCGCTCACTGACTCGCTCAGTCTTCTTTGAATTTGGCTCAATCATTTTGAGATGATTGCTTTTAAAGGCGCTATATACAATGCAGTTTATTATTATGGTGATGATGATTATGATGATGCTCGAGTGGGTACTCCAAGCCTCATGCAGAAGAAAGTAGCCTTGAATTCAAGGTTGAGGGAGAAAGGCCAGGAAACCTTGCAGTCAAGGACAACCAAGCCTGGTATCCTCTAGTCCAACAGTACATGATTGGTCAAAACTGAGATAGGTATTATTATGAAGGTATTATAGACAGCAACATACTTCTATATAATATATAATTTGAGAAGAGTCCTGGAAGTTTTGAAAATGGGCATGATAAACATATACAGTACTTGATTTGGCAAGCCGATATGATACACTTACAAGATTTACCTCAGATACATTATAATCCAAGCTATTTCTATTTGGAGGTACAGTTAGAGTATTAGTGGCTGGCTCAAAGTTTAAATTAATATGGCCCTAAAGTTTGTGCAGAATTGCTTTGCAACACCTAAAGTATGCCCTGAAAGTACAACTCCAAGTCCGATACCTGAACAAATGTCTTGATTTAGCCTCAATGTTGCGCACTGGCAACAAAGACCACAGACTAGAAAATAGTGATGGCTTGGGATATCATGGTGAGGGTTTATGGCAAGAGTCTATCAAGAGTCTATCCCAGAAGCACAGAGTGTAAGGCAGTGCTGAAGGCACTGAATTGCAAACATGTCCATCAAAAGCTCAACGTAGAATAGTCAATCAAGCATGCTTGTGGGAGATGAAGGAAACCAGAGAAACTGGCAAAAGCAGACACAAACACAGGAAGGTCATGAACAAGCTACACAGACAGGTGCCTGAGGCCTGAAACAAACCCAGGACTCTGGAACTATGAGGCAGCAATGCTACCTGCTATGCCTTTGTGCTGCCCCTGGCTATGGAACATGTTCAATTACAGTTCAAGAGAATGTTGTTTCTCATTTTCCAACGTTTGCATAGTTAAGCAGACGTTAGCACACAGGCTCTAAAGAATGCAACAGATATTCTGTCTGGCCTTGATTCTGGACTAGGCCCCAAATTTATTTTCTGCAGGCAATGGGGATTCTTGAGCAGTTCAAAAACAGTTATATGGAAAGAGATTGTGCTTTATCAATGCTGAGGGATGGATATAAAAACAGAACCACTGTTTCCAGGCAGGAGGGCTGCATAAGGTAAGTGCCAATCTACAGTATGTGGTCTCAGGACACAGTTCTCACTAGTGAGAATCCATGGGCTGCTTTAGCGAGTCAGAGAGCAGGAGAAACTTCCAAGTGCTTCAAACCTAATTAAACACTTTTACATGTAACCACGAATTCATCTCATGTGCAGTACATGAAAGAGTGCCGTGGGGCAAGTAGGCAAGGGGCTCAACTGCAAAGAGATGGGGAGAGAGAAGAGAAAGACATGAAAACACAAAGTACTAATTTAAAAACTTGGAATCCTTGTTTTTTTACTACATAGAGAAACTACTGTAACAAAACAGTCACACATTCAAAGTTTGGCATAATATATCCAGACCTTGATTAATGAGACACCCAAGTGTAAGAAAATACAAATTGCATACCAAGAAATCATAGATTATATGAAGGTAACCACAAAGTACTAAGATATAGATAATTCTCTATTCTTGTGTATCTGTGAACTTTAGACATGTCTGTATGAATTTACCTGTTCAAATCAAGGTTTTTAAAGTAATCAGACATTTTTTAATTCAAACAAATACAAGTGTTTAGCAATTCATTCTTAATTGATTCATACTAATGACATTTTTTTGACTCAGAGACCATAATTTGTAGTCAAATGAAAAGATCACCATGGCTATGCTAACTCAACATCCACAGAAAGATACTCCCTTTTCTTGCCATCTCCAGAATAAAATCAAGGTTACCATTATGAAAAGTATGGAAATGTTGTGAAACCTAACCCCCACCCTTCCCCATCTGTTAAGATAAGATCACTTTATTAGCCATATACAATTTCTTGCATTAGGATTTAGTCTTTTCACATACCTCATCTTGCTCTCCATGAGACACAGACACACAGACAGGAAGAGAACTTTGGGGTCAGAGCACAGGGTTGGCCATTGTACAGCACACCTGGAACAGTTGGGGTTAAGGGCCTTGCTCAGGAGCCCAACAGAGTAGGATTCCTCTGCCAGCCGTGGGATTTGAACCGGCAACCTTCCAGCCACAGGCGCAGATATTTAGTCACTTAAAATGGAAAAATGCACCAAGTTGTAAATCTCATTACCAGCAATGCCATACTTTATTTACAGGCTGAGCGGGAGGGAAGAAGTCTATCTCAGCCAGATGAAAAATAAAAAGGGACCACGGCAAGCATTTTAAAAGGGTCATCAAAATAAATGTTCTCCCATACTGTTGAATGATTTCATTTTTTAGATGATTTCATAACAATTTTTAGTTGAGGTGGGTGTGATGCGTAACAGTAACAAGCATACTTGGGGCCTAATATATCTTTCCACCACCCTACAACCATGCTTTTTGTTTGAGGATAAAATGCTAACATAAAATCTGTTAATTCATTTTTTTCAAATGTCAGAATTCAAAAAGCTGACTTCATTGAGAGGTCCTATGGCTTTTGCGCATTACTGGACTTCTTCAATGGGAAACCAGCACTAAGTCACTTCTTGAAATAGATGTGTAACTAGTACGTAGATCACCTTGTTCTCGTAGAAGATACAAGTTCATTTATATTGGTTGCTTCCCTCTCCCCTTCAATATCTCATCAACAGATACAGTAGCAGATCATAATCTAATACAGATCACCATCACAGGCATTACAGCATATTCTGCCATTATACAGTACAGTATGCCACTGTCCAGAATAAGATACAAAATTATTTGGATTGAAATTAATCTGTTTTCGTAATCTCTTGATGAATTAAGATGTTAATTTCAAGTAAATGGATTCCTCATACATGGAGGTGGGAAATTGTGATAATGCACAGCATACCATTAAACCTACTTCAGGCATTTATTCTGAAAACTATACATTTTCTCTTGATATTCAGAAGAAGACTGACATGAACTCCTTGTTTGATGCAGTTGAAGTTATCAAGCTACAGAAACATGAAAAGTTTTTAGCTCACCAAACCCACAAATCTGCCAAGGGGTGAGGCATAACCCAGAACTTTTGCAAATACACACATCATCAGTGGCTGATTTGATGCCACAATTGCTTAGAAATGACCTCACTGACATTTCTTGGGGCAGAGAGATTGAGACATGATTTAAACATTCTTCAAATTCGTATCGAGTAAATTAAGACTAATTAGTCTCTCTGCTGCCTATACTCATTAAAAGAGACAAAGGGCATGCCTTGCTGACAGTTAGATTACTGGAGGCATTTGATACATCTCTGTTAAAACGTGTCTGTTGGGTGCAGAGCAGATAAGATGGTTTTACCACAAAATTGTAGGTGGTCAACATCAAATGTGCAAATGTTAAAGCAGCCCCTTATAACTCAATCATTTATAAGGATGAGACAATACATTTGAACAAATTCTGTCTGTAGACTCAAAAACACCAAAAGGTTTCATACTGGGAACTGACCTGGGATGAAATTTGTTTTAAAACTGATTACCAAGCACAGCTCTGTGATAAAAGTGACCAAGATGCAGCAAATAAACTCTGCCTTTACCTCAACCCAGCCATTTTTCACTTTCTTTTAGCCTTTGAAAAACAGAAATTCTTCGTCAGAGAAATTTTATCACAAAAGTCCTCTTCAAGCTTTGTGAAAGAGCAATAACAACCTTAAATAACATTATCTTTAAGTTACAGTTATTTAACACTATAAGTCTCATTAAGTTGACTTGAGTATTACTGTACAGTAAATGTGTTTGTACTGTCATAGCTAGGATGCGCTTGAATTGGAACTAAACACCTCAAAGGGTTTTGTTTATAGCGTATATGATTTATGATTGAAAAATCATTATTAACATCCAAATATCATCCCAAGCATTAGCACAAGTATAAAACATACTTCAGTGATTCCAGTCTGTTTTGGAAGACACAGAAAACATGTCAAATGTGTTTTCTATGTTGCAAACAAGAAGTGCTAAAGAACAATACTAAACATTCAATGACAATATACTGTAAATACTTCCTAGATTCCTTTAGTCGGTGCTATCTGGTTACATTAGTATCATTAGAGGACCTTGTCAAAACAATGCTTTATTACAAATGGTCACACCAAAAGCATTGTGTAACCATTTTCAACAATAAAACTAGGCTCTGCATTTTTAGGACTTTACAGAAAAATTATTCTATAGAGGTTATTCTGGGGTATTTTTTAGAAATTGTTTCTGTATTTTATTTTAGTAGAAAAAACTATAACCTACATAGAAAAGTGTAATCCACAGTCTATTTTTGTTCATTTCTGGGTATATGGAGAAAACAACAAATGTTAGGTTGTTTAGTGCAAGATTTAAATATAGCTACAACTAAAAGTGTAATTTCCTCTGTATAGAAAGAAGATAAATCTTATAAAGTGGGTATAAAGTTTTAAAATAAGACTGGTTTTGACATAAGATTAAAATAGAAGCAGCTATGTACAGTGTAGGTCAGTTCTGCAGAAGTGAGGTGTAGAATCAGGTTGCCCTTTACTGAAAGGTGGATTTTAAAACATCCTTGTGTGACAGGACCATTCTGAGATAAACAGATCTCTTAATCAAGCTTGTGACCTGTATCCTCTGAAAATTTACTTATCCATGAAATCACTGATGTAAAACAATTTATCTTAAAGCCTTCAAAGTGGATTAAACAGGTCGAAGTGCTGGCATCTCGCCACCTCAATTATAGGAGTAACCACAAAATCTTGGAGCTGGAGAAGTGCAAAATTCTCAAATTAATTTCCTAGTGGGTCAAAAAGCCTTCTATGCTGTCACTTTGACTGGGTTTTTGAAAGGTTTGCAAGGAGTGTATCTTGAACCTTCTGTATTTCCAAATGAGCAGATAATTACGTTAATAAGCACCTAAAAAGTTCTATTTGAAAGAACTTCCAAACACCCAACATCTCAAAGAGAATTTGAAACAACAATTCATTTTTTAAAGGGAGAAACAACACTAAAATGAATTACATATTTTTAAAATAAGCAAACTTTAGATTATTTTTTCCTTAGAAGACTCAACCTAAACATAAATCTGTTAAACATGAAATGAAAAACACTTTACCACAAAGTTCTTTTTTAATCTACTCCCAAGGATAAGCATGAATTTGAAATTCACGTGTAACACCAAACAATACCGCAATGCATAAATTCTTACCAGAGATGCATAAGCTTGAGAGAGGCCTTGAAAAGCACAGTGTGTAACCACAAGAAAAAAACCCCAAAGAATGTGTTCTCTTACCAGTACTGTATCTCTTTGCATCTGAATTTCTGTGGTGAGTAAAGAAGTCTAATATCAGTAAAGTCTGTAATTTTAATAAAAGCTATGAAAATTAAATGTTAAGAATCTTTAAATGCTTCTATTTATTCATCTGCCACCCCTAAGCAAGCAAGTATAATAATAAGATCAGTTATATTAAAAAATAATATTTTTTTGATTTTTTTAAAACCATAGCAGATAGAGATATTTTATCTTGTTTTTAATAAACAAACATTTGCTGAGTACTTACTGTAGGTATTTAATGCTTAGTATTTACAGTATATTGCTCCAAGGCAATTTCTGATATATTTAATTAGCCGTTAAATCAGCTGTCATAACTCTAAAAAGCACATACACACAGGTACAATGCGCATGAATCTGTAAATCCCTTTCCTATCTTGAACAATCAGACTCCCAAATATACTGTGTTACTGTATATTTCCAAGTAATAGATGGTGTTCATCCACTGTCCTCCATTCTCTAGCCCCAACTATGCCCCTGAGAGACAAAAATCCACTTCAAGCATTTGAAAGAAAGCTGAACAAATATATTCCAAATTGTTGTGAAAGCCAGTATATTTTAAATTATTTCCACAAGAGTCTGCTCCTGGCTTATGTTTACTTTTGATCCCATGTTCTGAAATTATCAATTGCCAATTTAATATGCTCCTGTGATTTTTTTTTCTTAATTTTTTGAAAGTGAACGCAGATGTACAATGTATAAAGACTTGGAATAGAGGTTTTGTTTTCCATAAGAAGTATTTTGTGGAAAATTAAGTGTGATTTATTTCAGCTTAAACAAAATGAAGCAAATTTTACATGGAAACAAAAACTTGGGAAAGTCCACCCATCTGACTAAGGCTTTAGCAAAAGCCTGATTAAATTAGTGTCTAAACTCCTCAACCCAGGGGAATCAGAATGGCCTTTTACTAGAATACTTATTTAGACTCTTGAACCTTCCTGTAGAAGCTCCAGATCTGGCCTCCAAACTACCAGCCTACTTCAATTCTTAACCTCACAGGATCTTATCTCTCAAGCTTGGAATCCTGAGAATTACTTTTTGTCCCCAGCTAAATAAAGTTGTCTGAAAGAAGAAGTCCTGGGGGCAATGATAAAGACATGAATCAATACCCCCCTCACTTTCTTATTTCAAATGGCATTCATCTGGTTGACAGAGACAAAGAGGATTCAGATACATCGATCATGCCTCAGTTCACTTACAGGATCATAATGGCTCTCAGCCTAATGTCAGCCACTAATCTAACACTTAAATGGAGGTGTGTTGAGTCAATACTTCTACCCCAGGGAAGGCAGGTGGTTGAATTGTGCTTTTGTACCCTGAATAAAACCTTACTTTCACCTCTGCAAAATCATCCTTCAGCCAGTAAAGGTGACATACTGTACTTCATCAATTCTAGTCATTGAATGATTAGGTTTAGTTTTCCCATGAGTTCAGGACCTGGCCTCCCAAATTCTCAAATGCCAGCAAACCCACGGCTTTCAAATATGAATTAGGTAAGACAGTGCACTTCACCCTTGTTAAACAAGTCCCCTCCCAATTCTGTTAAATTATCATTAAAAAGGACTTTCTCTTGTGGATGTAAAATAGTTTTAGTTTCATGAAGTGCCATCCTAATGAGGCTTGTGCCTGCACAGGAAATCAGTCGGGGAAGCTATCGACCAAACACCCTGGCAGTGATCCTTCAGAAAACGAATGTGTGGGGGGAGAGTCATAAGTTAATGAAGACCGTTTAAAGCAAATTGAGAAATATATAAGGGCAAATTTGATTATGAATAACAATGACTCCTCATGGAAAGTGATTGCCACCTTCTCTTGTCATTTTTATTTCTTTTTCTTTTTAATGATTTTCCATTTTTTAACCCGCTGCCGATGATTTACAGCTTTTGGATTTGCCAGACATTCCAAGATTCATTCAAAAATGCATGAAATAAACAAAGTGCTTAGAAATGTAAAATTGGTCAATTAACTGTAGTAAACACACTTTGATTTAACCTTGCCAAACTGAGAAACCTGACTTTAAAGGATCAACTAAGTTTTACACATTCAGGCACATTGAGAGAGACCTACTGTATGAACCCAAGAGGCATGTTTATTTATTAGTAAGAGTGAAAAGCTAAGTTGCTAAATATTTACTGAAATATTTCAGGTTTATCTTGTTACTTGATCAGGTAACCTGGGTCCTCAGCAGGAAGGGGTCTGATCAGCTTACATAAGATAAGATTGAGAATGTGCTTTTTTCTACTTTCTCTCTCAACAGACCACTATTCTTTCTCCATACTAAGGTTTCTCTTTTTGCTCCATAATGCACAGTTTTCACACTTTTCACTCCATCCTGAGATCTCACCCTCCAGGACGTTAACTCTCCAGATAAATTCTCTCTAGACACAGAGGAGAGCATGATGCTCCCTCAGCCATAACCTGGCTGGCCAAAAAAAAACTACCCTTTTGCTTGTCTGTCTGACTCCTAGAATACTATCAGTATGGCATCACTCAGCTCATCGATGCCCCCAGGCTTGTTTATCTGCCATGTCCACTTATTTTCTAAGAGATCCCAGCGCCTTCGTAAGATTCCAATTTTTATTACTCCTGCGATTGGTCACAGCAAACAGATGAGCCATTCCTCTGCTTTTTCCATAATCTCCCACTATATTCTTTCAACTCACTAAGTCCCACAACACGCTGAGTGAATAATCCTATGCACAGGCCCCACACTTTTGTATCTATAAATCTGATCTCATTTGGGCTCAGACACTGAACAATAATAAGCTCTGGCATAAAACTAGACACTTCCCTCTCTGCATCTAGGCAGAGCCTGACAGCCTCCCTCAAAACTGCTACTGTATATTATAAGCCTCCTAATTGATACAGGGGTGTGGCTAATTCCATGAGAGCATTTCAAGACATCTTATCCTCATTTGCAATTCCATTCTTTCTGCTTACACTACACTTACAAAGACAGGTGTGCCTAACAAAGCACACCTGCTCCCAATCACTACATAGCTCTGCAGCCATTTTAACTTCAGTCTGAATCATGGCCTGAATATGAGCCAAAATGGTGGCCTCAGGGACATCAATAGCACAGTGCAGTGAAACTCCATCTCAGAGTTTAAGGTTGACATATAGTCTAATGGCCTGTGCCAGCGGTTTTAACAACAGAACAAATATCAATCGTTTTAGTGCAAGTAGGTCAATAAGGCGACAAGCATGTTTGTAGCAAAGCTACCTTGTCTTGTGTGCCAGTAATTGTACTCTGATGCTGGTGAGGTAAAATATACTCTGTCATTTACTAAAATTTACAGAGTGACCAGTGAACTCCCCAAGAACTTAATTTTTGTTCTGTTTCCAGCTGTCGCATTATAGCTCTTAGATGAGAAATTAACTAGTTGTGCTTATCAGAAGCAAGAGTAGTACAACAGCCCCTAATAAAACAAATGGTAACTTCTCCAGAAGAATGACAGCTGATCCAGTAACTTAATGAAATAAATGTAGAACTGCAACATCATCATACAGTACAAGAATTGAGAAAATATCCTTGGAGTTAATGTTCTGCAATAAGGATGAAGAAACAAAAACATAGACAATATGAGTGCATTTTGTGTCTATATGAAATAAAATGTTTTCTCCTTTATTAGCCGGCAGTCATCACATACATTTGAATCTTGTGCAAAGGTCTGGAATCATGAAGAGACAGTAGGAAGGGACAGGAATGGAGATAAGTGAAGATGTGTACTGTGTAAGAATAAAAACCAGATTGAAGTATTTCCTATAAATATGTACATACTAAAATTCAGAGAGTCCAGAATTCTAAATTCCAGAAAATCTTCATCAAAAAACAAAGTTCATAAATTGATAAAAAAAACACTAGTTAATACTGTTTAGTATTATTTAACTTTCTATCAGCCTCTACAAGAGCCCTTTTGTTTTATTCATAACACAAGAATTAGCAATGATTTAATCAGATCTCAGAGTCTTAGCAAGGCTGTGTCTGGTCAGTACTGGAAAGGGACATCTCCAAGGAAACCAAGGTTACTGCTGCAAGTGGTGTTGGTGAACCAATAGGTGGCAATCTTCCCACTGGACTGGAACAGGATTTACACAACAATGACACAGCAGAGAGACTTAGCAAACAGGACTTAGTGCCCACCTTCATCTTACTGTACTGGATCATTACAGAAACTGTGAAAAAGCAGGGCTGTTAACCCTGATGTATTGGCTAAAGCCCACTCTGGGCTTGTACCACCTGACTTACCTAACGTTTCCCCTTAATTCAATTGGGCAAGAAATTTCTTACTTCTCTTTTTGATCTTGTGTGCAGAGTGGTTGTTGGCTCTGAGATGGATGAAGTGGGTCCCTTCTATGTGTAAAGTTTGGGTTCCTTTGACAGGAAACGTACCATACAAATGTAAGGAGCTATTATTATCTACAGTTTATTTTAAATACAATAGTTGAACATCATCAGACTAGAGATACGTGTATAGTGAAGGGACCAGATGAAGAGATTTGAACATTATAATGTAACAAATCTAAATATTTATCTATTTTGATGAGTGAATTTAAGCTAAGCACATCCTGCAATAAATAATTTAAAGAGATTCTGATAAACAGCAACAAAGGAGAATCCATTCCCTTGGAGCTGGGCATTTGTAACAGTCCATATCAACTAGTAGAGAAATAAACATTTAATTTTCCTAATGAAAAGCCTTTTCTGATTCCAAGGCACAGCATCTTTTGGGAACCCTCTGGTTATATATATACTGTTTACATATGTGTTATGTTGCTGTATACAAGATTAAACCATAATAATGCCAGATTATTGTGGTACAGTTAAAATGCAGCCAGGATCCACAAATGACAGAGAGATTACAAAACAGGTCTAGTAATGTCAGGATGAGCTGCTGTTGTGCTCTACTGTGCTTGTTTTCTCTCAGCCTCCTGTCCCCCCTCCTCCTGGACCCGTAAGAACATACATCACAAGGCTCCTCAGCAGGTTTCCTCTAATATATTCAGCATTTGTTGACCCCTTGAATCTGCTGGAAAGATCAGTGATAACAATCTTTTTATATTTAAGTTCTGGAACAACTCCAGCTTTTCTAGTAAACACTTATGCTCCAAGGGCGTTTGATGGCCATCATTTGTTGGGCAAGCTTCTCGTGGGGGACAACAAAGAGTGACATCATGTAATTATCTTGGGGATGCCTGGCAGATGAAACTGGTGCTTGGAGTGGCTGACACGCCCTGCAAGAAAACAGCCTGAATGTGGCTTACGACTTGATGGACAGAATTCCTAACCTGCGCTGCTGCTGTACAGCTTGAAGCTAAATGTTGGGATCAATTCATTTCAGATAGCTTTGACATATGTCAGTCACTTCTGGCTGTGTGCACAAGCTGTTGCACTAGATGAGTGATCATGTTAGTGTAAAGAAAAAAACAAAGCACCCAGCTGCCCTAAACTAAATTTGAGCTTTAAAGAACTGCGATAATACATGCAAAATAACAATTCAGTTGAAATACAGAGCATTTCACTCCAAAGCAGTGTGAAATTGTGCAGTGTTCCAACTTCATAAGCAGTGGGATAAACATGGCATAAACATCAGGCCTTCAGGCATCAGGTCCTGTATAACACACAAGACTAAACAACTAGAACCGCTTGTGTCTGCTCTGTTTTGTGCTCACTGTGGTCTTGGAACACATACAGTGCCTTGCGAAAGTATTCGGCCCCCTTGAACTTTTCAACCTTTTGCCACATTTCAGGCTTCAAACATAAAGATATAAATTTTTTATTTTATGTGAAGAATCACCAACAAGTGGGACACAATTGTGAAGTGGAACGAAATCTATTGGATTTTTGAAACTTTTTTAACTAATAAAAAAATGAAAAGTGGGGCGTGCAAAATTATTCGGCCCCTTTACTTTCAGTGCAGCAAACTCACTCCAGAAGTTCAGCGAGGATCTCTGAATGATCCAATGTTGTCCTAAATGACTGATGGTGATAAATAGAATCCACCTGTGTGTAATCAAGTCTCTGTATAAATGCACCTGCTCTGTGATAGTCTCAAGGTTCTGTTGAAAGCGCAGAGAGCATCATGAAGACCAAGGAACACACCAGGCAGGTCCGTAATACTGTTGTGGAGAAGTTTAAAGCCGGATTTGGATACAAAAAGATTTCCCAAGCTTCAAACATCCCAAGGAGCACTGTGCAAGCGATCATCTTGAAATGGAAGGAGTATCAGACCACTGCAAATCTACCAAGACCTGGCCGTCCCTCTAAACTTTCAGCTCAGACAAGGAGAAGACTGATCAGAGATGCAGCCAAGAGGCCCATGATCACTCTGGATGAACTGCAGAGAACTACAGCTGAGGTGGGAGAGTCTGTCCATAGGACAACAATCAGTCTTACACTGCACAAATCTGGCCTTTATGGAAGAGTGGCAAGAAGAAAGCCATTTCTCAAAGATATCCATAAAAAGTCTCATCTAAAGTTTGCCACAAGCCACCTGGGAGACACCCCAAACATGTGGAAGAAGGTGCTCTGGTCAGATGAAACCAAAATCGAACTTTTTGGCCACAATGCAAAACGATATGTTTGGCGTAAAAGCAACACAGCTCATCACCCTCAACACACCATCCCCACTGTCAAACATGGTGGTGGCAGCATCATGGTTTGGGCCTGCTTTTCTTCAGCAGGGACAGGGAAGATGGTTAAAATTGAGGGGAAGATGGATGCAGCCAAATACAGGACCATTCTGGATGAAAACCTGTTGGAGTCTGCAAAAGACCTGAAACTGGGACGGAGATTTATCTTCCAACAAGACAATGATCCCAAACATACAGCAAAATCTACAAAGGAATGGTTCACAAATAAATGTATCCAGGTGTTTGAATGGCCAAGTCAAAGTCTAGACCTGAATCCAATCGAGAATCTGTGGAAAGAGCTGAAAACTGCTGTTCACAAACGCTCTCCATCCAACCTCACTGAGCTCGAGCTGTTTTGCAAGGAAGAATGGGCAAGAATTTCAGTCTCTCGATGTGCAAAACTGATAGAGACATACCCCAAGCGACTTGCAGCTGTAATCGCAGCAAAAGGTGGCTCTACAAAGTATTAACGCAAGGGGGCCGAATAATTTTGCACGCCCCACTTTTCATTTTTTTATTAGTTAAAAAAGTTTCAAAAATCCAATAGATTTCGTTCCACTTCACAATTGTGTCCCACTTGTTGGTGATTCTTCACATAAAATAAAAAATTTATATCTTTATGTTTGAAGCCTGAAATGTGGCAAAAGGTTGAAAAGTTCAAGGGGGCCGAATACTTTCGCAAGGCACTGTATACCCCTATATTAACATTGCACTGTAGTACTAATTGCTGTATTCAGAAATTGCTTTATTATGAGTTCTTTTGAGGAAAATCGAAGTGGTTTGAAAGCTCAGTACAGTATATTATACCAAAAACCTATATACCAGCAGGGATCCAGCCAATAACCTCCACATTTATAGCAGCTGATTCTTGGTAGTTTTTGATATTTGGCTTCGTTCTTTATCCTTGGGGAAAACTACCGCAATAAAGGTCTATAAAGTGGACAGCGTCTGACAAATTTTTACAGTATGCTGAAGATTTATAGCTGTTAAAACACTGTTGTCTTTTAGCCAAAAACAAGTTAATTGAAAACGATCTAGCCCTTCATTGATTTTATATTTGCTTTGTACTTCCTTATATTTTTTCTTTTATAGCTTATTGAAGTTCATAATCATTTTTAATGAATTAGTTCTTTAAGATATATTAACACACATTTGCAGGGCTCAGGTGGACCTTTTCTAAAACACAATGTTATCTCTAAGCAAACTTGCTGTTTTAGGTCTAAGCCTGCCATAACCTTTTGAGTTATCACACCTCAGGAAAGAATTCTTCAAACTCATGTTACAAATCAAAGTCTAAATTGAAATATTTAGTCTCTAAGAAATCCTGTTAGACTATAATATAGTCTTGTAATCTCATGAGACATTTAACGAGGTACTTCTTCAGGAGAATAAAAATGAAATCATTGAAATGTTTAAAACCTAAGTGGTTTGCTTTAAAATAGAAATGTGCCAGTCTTCTATTCCAATAAGAGATCTGATTGGGTATAAAAATCCTGGGTAAACATTACAGTAAATCCTCTAGGATATGTCTTGTGAGACAAGTTAGACTAGTTTACTGTGATGCTTAGGGCTTATGATTCTGGCAGCCCTTGGCATTTTGTTTTGCATTGTTAAATGTCAAAAGGATAGCATTTACAAATGCAATCAGGTATCACGGGGCCACATTTTATCAACATACTAATGAACAGCATGTGAATTTTCTGTACAACATAAACCATATCTCCCAAATACTAAATACTAATCCTCCATATTTTCAAAATACAAGGTCCGTTTGTTTCAATGTGCTGCCTTGTTTTTAGGGCCCTATAAAGAACATTTGTTGTATGTTTCTTGCATTAAAATTAATGTTTAAAAAGTCCTATGTTAAGCCATTCTTTTTCAAACACCATTATTGTTCATCCATGGCCTCACTTTGCTCAAATAGACATTAAACAAAGAGATGCTTTAGAGGTGAAGGAGAGGCAACCATAGACAGGGAAAACATGATTGTATCTATTTTGATAGTATCAAAGGATTTTTCCACAACCCACACATGGAAAGTTATGCTTGTACAGAGAAAGCAAGAAATGTATATTGATTTGATTTCAGAAAATGTAGAATGTAGTATTTTTATATATTGGCTAATTAATTCAATCCAAGTATTTAAGATGACTGAGGGGTAGAGTTCCTTGATCTGAACTCAACCTTAGACCAGGCAGCTTTATCAGCTAGTCTAATGGATTTTTAATAGATTACATTGATTTTAACATTTTCCTTTCCTTATGACTAGTCCTCATTACACCACATTTTTCTTTTACTCATTAACTGGTTGGATGGTGCATATAACACAAGTCCCAAGACTACTAAAAATTACCAGGAGAATCTAATTACATCCTGAAGTGGTGAATTATAGGTGAATCTCAATACTGGAGGTATCTTTTTTGAACATATTCGAAAAAATGAGTAGGGATTCTGTTTTAAGTATTCATTCCCAATTGGACCAACTTCCCTGAAGCTCCCATTGAATTTAATTCAGCTTTGAATTTATTAATCAAAATCTCTCAAGAAGAAAAGATTTTTAATATTTCAGTGAAGCTGAATCTATGTATTAAATTCTTTAAAATAACTATTTAAATAACTATTTAACCAGAAGGTCCTATTGATATTTAAGTCTTTTTCATAAGAAAGATCTGGAGGATGGTTTGGATGGAATAAATGTACCTTATTTTTGGAAAAAGGGGTAGGATAGGTTTTTTAGCTACATTTGGAATTTTTACAGTACATATGTGTGGTTAATAGTCCTAGTCTTGCAAAAGGACAAAGTAATTTCTTAATGCTCACACAATCTTGGTTTATTATCTCATCAGAAAGAAGCTACTATTAACAGTGTCACTTAATCCCACTGTGGCATTTGTTTGAATGTCCTGGTACAGGTTGATGAAGAAATACCACGTAAAGTATGTGTCCCTCAGCAACCCAATTTCTTCTTTGATGTTCCTGATAAAAGCACTAACCAGCTTTCTTTAGATGGTGAAATCTGGGTAAGGCAGGCTTATAAGTGGGAAAGCTCAGTGCATACATTAAAATTGGTTAGATGATAATAACCATATTGCAATATGGACTGCAAAGGTGAATGAAGTTCTTAACCTTCTGAAACTGAGCTCATCAAACTTGGATCATTAGGTAATAGACAGATGAAAGGGTTTAGCATCAAATAATGCATTATTATGCCTGTATTTGCCCACACTTTTTTCCAAAATGTTTTTGTTCCACATACAACTGAATTCCTAAAAATCCTGTCCCTTATACCCACAATCCCTTTTGCTAAAATTTCTTTCTATATTGGTCCAGAATGCTGCACTTAATTTCATTGTTGGTCCTCTATATTGAGTTCAAAGGACAGGCATAGCTTTATATTATCTTTCATTAAGTATCTTTTGAAGTTTCTTTAAACTGAACTGTATTTTTTAAATTTTATCACAGATTTTAAATACTGTAGCTTACCATTTCAAAACACTTCTCTGTGATTAAGAATACTTTGAGAGCACTTTACTAATCCTGTGGCCTGTCTAACAAGACTAGTCTCCTTGAAAAATAAAAATTAATTTTAAAAAGTATAGCAAGTTTTTGAATTTTTTACTGTGCTATGACAAATTGTGGAAACATTACAAATATAAATTAAAGAAATTTTGTGCTTCAACTTTCTTATTTGAACTCTGAACGTAGCTATGGTTAAATTCTCTGTGCCTGGCTGACTGTGTACAGGTACAACAATATGAGCATAGAAATCTAGCACTCTTGTCAACACTTGTGTGTCAACATAGGTGACAAGGAATGTTTTAAGGATAGAACAACAGCAGTGTAATCTCAAGGTATGTAAGAGACAAGGCTTAAAGTTTTAGATTAATGTAAAAACAAATCTTGGAGATATGTTTATATTTCCTTGTTGTCTCTTTCTTTAAAAGCTTTCATTCAAAGATTTGTTTGCAGGTAGGAAATCTGATAAGTGAGAGTACAGTCAGAATGCCTCTGAGTTGCAAGGCTACCCAGCTTGTAGCTCCTCCAGTCCATTCCATTTCAGTACTTTGATACAACAAGTGCCTTAATTGCTAATTCGCTCAAGAACAGTTCTTGAAGTATCTCAGAGTTGTGCTAGTCAACAATGCTGAGCAATTAAAGAAATACCTCAACTTTTTTTTTAAAAAGGAAGGATCTTCTGTTAATTTTATTAACTTAATTTTATGGAATGTTATTGAATAATAATTTTGAGAAACATATACAGTAATTGTATTCACAAAACATTAGGATGTTTATGAATCCTTGCTGATCACTTAACACTGAATGCTGATACTTTGTTGCATAAACAGAAAAGAGTATATTTCAGTTTTAATAGGTTTATGCTAAAACTCCTATTATCAAAGATTAACATATCAAAATCAATTTAAACTGAATTATCCGCATTTAAAAATTAATTTATTTCATGGAAACTATGGCTCAATCTCTCTCAAGAATCTTCTAGTATTGACCTTCAAAGTAATGATAGTTTAGCAAAAACCCTTTGTAAAGTGACAAAATTTTCAATTGATATGGATAATGATAATGACATGTGTCTTCTCATCTCCATCGCATATGACTTTCAGAGTAAGCTTTCAAATGGAAACCTATACAATTGTACAAAAGTTCATTTATAGCAAATTGATTGCACCAGAAAACTGATTGCAGTCTATTGTACCGGCAGGAAAATGGTATTCTAATTAATTCTGAATGCTGTGAAAGTGAGTTTTCACGTTATGTCATGAAAAAACTAGTTGAGGACTA
The DNA here is from genome assembly GCF_059453375.1 of Lepisosteus platostomus. Classification (NCBI taxonomy): domain Eukaryota; kingdom Metazoa; phylum Chordata; class Actinopteri; order Semionotiformes; family Lepisosteidae; genus Lepisosteus; species Lepisosteus platostomus. The sequence goes on from NC_142616.1 coordinate 59,436,189, forward strand.
AGAATTTCTAACATATTGTCACTTTAGAGAATGTAGTCGCCTACTAAAAAAGGTTTAATTTTATATATACTGTATGCTCAGCCTTCGAAGTAATTGACAAAAATAATACATTTTTCTCAGATGGAAAAGAATGAAATCAACCGCACAAGCACAATGATATCATATTCGAAACAATGCTGTGAAAAGAACCAATTATTCATAATACGGCATTAAAGATGATAAAGGTTGAAGAAAGTACTCACTGAGGTGAGTTACACAGATCCAAATGGCAGAGAAGTGTCAGGACCTTGAAAATCAGATCTGTCAAGCCACAGAGAAACAGCAGTATTTTTCTTCACACTTTCAAATATAATTTTGAGCCAGCTATGCACTTGTCAAACTCAGATGAATTTCCCTCAGCACCTGGTATACCGTACAGTATCTGAATATATGCGGCTCCACTTTTAACTTTGTGCAGAGACAGTTCTAAGTGTGTCTCAATATAACGTGAGGAGGAATCAAAAAGAATAGCTAGGAAAACCTCCTTATTAGCCTTAAAGATTTTGGGATTCAACACTACTGAGAATGTTCCCTCTTATTTTATACCCATAAGTAATTAACGGTTGCACATACACTGTAAAGTTTGTTGAGGACAGAATCAATTGCATGTACACTTTGTATTTTTTGCAGGTTGTTTTTTGGAAGGTTGTATAGTTTCACCAATTGATCTTGTTTTTGATAGTTTGTTTTTGAACAGCACCTTCTTGACATTTGGGAGTGTATTTTTATCATGTCTTAAGTCTGTTAAACAAACCATACACATTTCGGCAAATAGCCAAAGATCCTGGCTTTCTTTTTGGTACTTTAATCCATCTGATAAAGAAATATGCGATCCTTGAAGTGTAACAATATCAGGGCACAAATCAATATTGGTACATTTGTTCTCTTTATTAAACTTCCCAGAAAACTAGAAAACTGGTTACATGCACCAAAACAGGAAACTTGCTGGAGCTTCCAAAGGTATGTTTCCTTTGATATGTTGCACATTCCGTTTTTCAAAACTTGACCATCTTCAGGTTATCCTTATTTGCTATGAGGATGATATTTTGAAAACCAATACTACACCAGAAACAAAGATTTTCATAGACCAAAAATGTGCAATTTAAATATGAAAATGTAAATCTTCTTTATTAAATATTCATGCTTTTTTGGGGTAGAGAGAATACTATCCATACCCCTCATCTGTGTTTTGTTCACCATTTCCTGCAGAATATATACTGTACAAGTGGTTCATTCATAGAGATCTAAATTCAATGTGAAGCATTTGCAAATGTAGGCAAAACATGTGTGTATGTATTTTGTTGGGTTAATGAAAAAAGCAAACTGATAAATAAAGCAATGTTCCAAAAAACATGCAGGGATTGTGCCAAAGTTAAGCAAAAAAAAAGCAGATTTATTAATTCCCAAGATTCCTATGTGATTCCCACAGGAGGACATATCAAATTAAATTTAAGGTTGTAAGGAGACAACATATCAAGGTTTTTACATATGTTTATGTAGAAAGGAAGCACAGGGTAGAGAAAACACAACATACTTAAACAAACTTTCCTTAATGGTAACGCCATTTAGATTATAATGGGCTGCTCTAAGCAATTACAACCATTTATGAATTTCAGGATTTTTACCTGATCTCAGATTTTTAACATTCTAATTATTTCAATTTCTTATAAGGTAGGTAACAAGAATATATGTCAGTTCAGAAAAAGAACTTGAGAAAAAAGTGTGCAAATGCAAATTACATGGAAAGCTCTACTTCATAATCAATGGCTGTATTAATCAATCATTTTAAAGCTGATTGTCAGAGCTTAAGGTTGTCATACAGCATGGTAATCAAAGCATATTTTCTGCAAGTCCAGACATTTTGAACACTGTTGCTTAAAAAGTGAATGTCTGCACCCACACATCACTAACTTTGTAAATGTTTATCTAGTAAAGTTACTTGGGAAATCAAGCCCTCCAATTATCCTCTATGTACATCTGTGAAAGATGAGGGAAACATTTTGGTATTTCAAATCACAAAATATGTTTCAGCTTATTGACATTTTCCATGCAATGTCTGGAGGATGGAATTAGAAGCAAATTAATATTGGAAGGATAAGACAAAATGAAGACAGCTGATACCATCAGTGGAAGTTTTAATTTAATTTCAATAAGAATAAAAATGAATGACTTCCAATGCTCATCCAGCATCTTAAAAGCTTTTGTTGAATATTCCTGCATAGATTTTACATAATAGTCAACATCACAAAATCTTCACCTTAGTCAAATCCAATAATTTCTTGTGTCCATAAAAGAAAATCAGGTGTATATTGATTAAATGAAATATAACCTGTAGACAGAGGGGCTTTTCAAAAACTGCTGTACCTACTGTACTGTATCTTTTTGTTGTATAAAAATCTTGTTTAACTGAATATGCTGTAGACTACATCCTTCACTTCATTTGTATTAGCTGGCAAATTTATTTGTCAGCATTTTTTGTTTAACCCCCCCCACAATATTGGAAAGCTCACTTCAGACTTGACCTCACAGTTTCATGAAAACCGGGGAGACCAAAAGCCAATCAGAGACCTTCCGCCCCACAACAGAACAAAACTGTTCACTTGGTGAAATGCATCAGCAAATACTGTTGACCCCTAGGAATGATCTCAGTTTGATCAATTTGGCACCCATTCAGATGGGAGGTCACACCAGTACAGTCTGTAAAAATCAACTTCAAGGCTGTTTCCTTCCTTAATCATTTTGGAATGGCAAAAAAACACCTTGGCTGAGAACATGAAGCTGTGCTTTTTGCAACTGGAAGAGATTTAAGACAAAATAGAACAAAACACTAATTCAACCATTAAAGGGCTTCACCCAGAGTGCGGGTTGAACTCTGTGATCCACACTTTGCAAAATCATGTGTGGATCATGTCATTAACCGACGGTCACTAGGGTTTCTTGAGCAATAAGACACAATTTGCAGAACGTCCTAGAGTAGGGTTTGGGTTGGTTTGGATACCTAAGGATCTCTAGGTATTCTGGCAAACAGAAACTCTGGCAACATTAATATTATTTCATTAAAGGACACTAGTTAAACATACATAATGAAAGCTATTTTCCATGGAATACCAGCTGGTTTATCCTGTTCCTCATCATAGACAAGTGGTAAGCAATGGCTTCTTTAGACTTCCTTTAAGGACTCTGCCTGTGTCTGAAATACTGTATTAGCTTTATGCTGACTGTACATTCCCCAGATTGCACTCCCAAGTGTTAATCACAAAAACAAGCTACTTGAGATTCCACTGTCAATCACCCCTCTAAGTGGACAAGTGCAGTGTTAATAATATTTTAGGGATGTAATGACTGCTGCTAAAGGTGGAACTATAGCAGTGGTCTCTGGATTGTAAGATGAACCCTAGAGCAGACACAGGTACAATAAGTTGGTGTGCAGCAGGCAGGTACAGCAAACGGACAAAACACAGTCCAGAATCATAGTTAAGAAATGAGCACAGTTCAAACCTGGAGAGACAAAGGCGAGACCTGCGGGAATATCCAAAAGCCGAGGTCCGAAGAAGCATTCCAGGTAAGTCGCTGAGTGGAACAGGAGCTGCTAGGAAACTAGGGTGAGAAGAAAGCAGAGTAGAGAGTTGAATGAGAAACATACATTAAACAAAGCAGTCGCTTGGAACGAAACTCTATAGCATAGCACAGTGCTCTGTCCGGTCAGATGTTAAATACCCTTTTTCATTAGGAGACTGGGGGGGAGGACATGTTTACCCACAGGTAATGCAAACTTTCTATCTCATTGTGTATCCGTGGCAACGGGCCTGACTGGCAGGTGGAAGAGGTGTGGTCAGCTATACCACTGTAGAAGTAGCCTGCTCTGCAGTGCTTCAGCAAAGGCAGGCATGACAACAGATATCTGAAAAGCCATTTATGGGACAAGAAAACAAATTACTACAAAAATCACTATTGGTGACACACTCTCATCAAATCTGGGATTATAATTTATATTTGGATGGATTTTTTTCACGGTTACTCATCTCCAGTTACCTAATATCAGGTAACTGGATACTCCAGTTTGCCTTACAAAAATTCAAAATTGGAACTAATGTCGGTGAATAACTGTGTGTGTAGGTGAATTCATCTTTCGCATTTCTGATTTGGCATCTTTGATAGTACAAGGTGCAATATTGGGTATTGTCAAGGTCCTAGTTTCCATGGTGACTGTGCATAACATTAAAGTCTTCAAAAGTAATTTATTTATATTATATAGTTTTTTCGACACAACCAGGCAGAACAATGTGAGGGCTTGTGATTTCAAACTTATAGGCTTCTGAAAAAAGCAAACAATCTCTTATACTGCGGCTGAAAAGAAAAAAAAATGCATGGCTTGAAAAACAATCACCTGCAGCACAATTCAGAGATACTAGTGCAGTATCTAGAATGAGAGAGAGGTTTGTTTTAATGTTTTAGATTATATTATTATAAAACAGAATTAGCTCATGTCAATCTGAAGGTTTTTGAAAATTTACTAATTGATCCCTTTGGTTTGTTAGCATGCATGCTCATTCCAAGAACTTTAGGAGCTGGGATTTGTTCAGTAACATAAAAAGTGTTTGCCTTTTGAAGTATAGTTATAGTTTAATACTAGTGTACAATTTAAAAACAATAGAATTTGTCAATGCCAAGAACCATTCTAACTGCTTATTTCCTACTCTATAGTTTGCACCAAAAATCTAAAACATTAAGACTTTTATGGGGGTTGAATGGTTCTAAATATAGAAAGGCGGTTTTAAAGGGCAGCAAGAGAATCATTCTTTTATCACCACAAACAGAATAGCCTTAGGAAAGTATAGTTTGGCTTAACTTTTAGTAGTTACGTCATTGCCTGCATACTGCAAAGCCCTCGCAAAAAGCCCACACCGAGTCAGAATGTATCCAGGCAACGGAATTCATGCAGGATAAACCTGACCTAAGGAAACGAACGCTCCAAATTGATTCCGCTATGGAATAATTGCGTGTGAATACCAGAATGAAATTCAATTAGCCCTCCAGAGTCTGTGAGGGATCACTTTGTTTACCTCGGAACATGCTCAAAAAGAAGCAGAAAGCTAGAAGCCACCTCATCTGTTAGAGTATCTGAAGGGAGAGCAAGAAAGAAAGAAAAGGAAACAGCCAATGACTTCAAATACATTTTTCTATTAAATTGACATTCCGGACTGCATGTTCGTGGGTAGTGCATAATGATCTAGTTATCGCATTCCAATTCCCACATGCTCCACATGGGGAACAAATCAGGGTAGGAACTCGTAGGGTTGCATGAAGAAATTTGAAGAATGGAGCTATCCACACTCAGCTGGTGCTGACAGGTGCTAGGTATTATAAGCAATTGACTGAGGCAAACATTACAATAAAAATGCATCTCTTGATGCCCTCATTTAGAAAGAGTGAAGTTCGGGCATAGAAATACTGGTGTACATCACAAGAGTGCAGATTTTTAGCTTAAGTCACGTTTTTACTTCTTATTTAAGGTATTTAGGCTCATATTCAAAATAATACAGCGCAGAAAAAGCTTTGTGAGATAGGTCTGGACCTTATTTAAAATGGATCGAATACATTTTGTCTTAATTTTGGAGAATGAAGATGTAAGTAGTGTATTAAAAAATACAAAGCATTTCTTCTTAGTTTTACCAGGTTGGTTTGAAACATTGTGAGCCTTAATTGGAAGAAAACTCAAGCTGACAGTAACTGCAGCTTCTAATAGTGTATGTTTGTAATTACACAACCAGTTCTTAATTTTTTTATGTCTTTTTCTCCTGTTTCTGCAAGTAGGCCAAATCAATGTGCAAAACACTTTAAATTAATTTTCCTTCCATCCATGAATGATTTATTCCAAAAAACAAAGCCAAAGCCTTTGCTAAAAGTGGTACACAGTATTCCAAATGCTGTATTTTTTCATTTCCCAATTCTTATGTCACGTTTGCAAAAGGCAGTGCACCAGCAAGGCAATTCAGAATAATGGGACATAACTTGAGACAGTAGTCTCTGGACTTTTGTTCTCAAATAGGCTTCCAAACCTGAACCCCAAACCTGTAAACCTGTTTCGCTGTTACAAATTGCGATTGTGTTACATGTGATTATCGTTATTGTTTATTTGACCAACTGCAAAACCTTCAGACAAACCTGTAAGCAGGAAGAACCAAACTGGCAATGCAGAATGTGTTCAAGGGCCAGTTACAGTACATCACTGCAAGAAGTTCACGCTGAATGAAGGCGGTGATATTCATGTCATATGTTTTCCAACTCATTTCCTAACATTTGATTTTACGACTTCTTCACAGAAGCCCTTTGTGTTTTAATCATTAACGAACAATTTGTGTTAGTACTCAGTGAAGAATAAGATGTTTCAAATGCTCTTCTAAGGTTAAAAAGCTCTCTCATCTTCTCAATGACTTTTCAGAACTTCTAATCCAAGCTAGAACAACAGCCACAGAGAACACGAAATACATCAAGGTACAGATGAGTAATAAACTAATAGCATAATTCAAATGCAAGAAATGTGCTTCTTAATGCTAGTATGATATCTTCAATGGCAGAATTTGACATTCTGTATGTTAAAGACACTGACTACAAGCCCTGTAGTGGAGCAGTTGTCTAGTGTATCTGCCTTGGGAGCAGGTAGTTGTTAGCTTGAGTTCTTACTTGGGAATATAAATAATTGGCCTGATTAATTATTTACATTACACTCCACAGAGTTCTGGGAATTGATATACAGTATACCCTATAAGTTATATAAATTACTTGAGACTTTCTTATGGACTATGATTACAAATTGTCAATAAAATACAAAGCTGTAATTGCTTTTTCTTGAATTCCCCAAATTTTCATTGCTTAGCTTTAGGTTATATGAAAATAGATATTATTATACATTATACTGTAATTATATATAATTTACACCTCTCACTTCCAATACTTATTGGGTGTATTCTAGTGTCTCAATATATTATCATAAGGTCTATTAATAGATTTAAATAAAGGATGATTCAGCAAAGGTCACGCTGTCACCAAAAATGAATGGGCTTTTAATACAAAAATAAAACTAGGCAGAGCAGTGGCTCTGTGGCTAAGGATCTGTGCCTGTGCCTGGAAGGATGCTGGTTCAAATCCTGCAGCTGGCAGAGGAATCCTACCCTATTAGGCCCCTGAGCAAGGCCCTTAACCCCAACTGCTTTAGAGGTGGTGTACAATAGCTGACCCTGTGCTCTGACCCCAGGCTTCTCTCCCTGTCTGTGTGTCTCATGAAGAGCAAGCTGGGGTATGTGAAAAGATGAATTCCCAAAGCAAGAAATTGTATAGGGCTAATAAAGTTATGTTATGTTGAAAGGAGCCGTATACCAAATTTACCTTCAGTAATTTATTATTATCCCCAACCTGTTAAAAACATGTGGGCGGAGATCTGTTACTACTCATTTTCTTTAAAATGGCATATCATCAAATTTCTCTAATTCCACTTTATATACTGCATCATAAGAGGCTTCCTGTCATGTGTTTTTGACACTTGCTGTGTTGTTGTTATGTTGGCAACTATGAGTTCAGGAAATCAAGAACTCTTCCACTATAAATAATGTTCAGAAGCACCAAGCTTGCACTGACCTGAAATAACCGAAGACTGCACATACTGTATGCCCAAAGAGGCTGATGGCTTAAGCAATGTGAATTCAAGTAGTGATGAGCAACAGAAAACAATGCTTAATCCAGCAACTTTCCCTTCCGGCAGCCCAAGATGTCACATTTTTTTCCAGTCATCTCCTTCTAACCCAATATCAGCAGCATACAAACAATTTCTTTGACCGCCTGTGGTGACCTTCTGGCCACAGTCAGGAGTTGGCTCTGTCTCAGAAACCAGACATCTCCAGTATTATAACACCATTTCTGCAAGATTATTAGCAACAGACTATTAATTTAGCAATATACAAAAAATAGTACTATTTGTTTCCTTCATCAGTGAATTACAATTTTTACTAACAATTGTCCAGGCATAATGGAAATCAGGGGTTAAACTACTGTATCCATCAATCTTTCATTGTACTGTATATACAGTGCCCCATATAATGTATTTTCACACCAGGTCTTTAATTATCCACATAAATAAAGCCTAATGCTCAAAAAATTTTGCAATGCCACTGTTAATTAATCAAATTATATCTGCAAATGGAAGCCAGACAATAGTTAACTGTATTATGCCATACTGCAATGCTGAAAATCCCTTTAGAGCCATTCGTTTAACTGGCACTGATTAACATGGAAGACATGTTTCGATGCATACATTTGTTTTTTCTTAATTGACTTGACATTGAGGCTTACATTTTTGCATTACTTCACTACAGAAGTAGGAAATCTGCAATCTCATTTTAATATGAAAAGGTCAAGAAATCATATGTTTGGCATCATTAACAGTGGTTGCTGCCTCATCTCTTGATGTGATTGCAGGCAGGGCTGTTCTTCACTGGTTATATTACCATTTATTCATTCACCTTGCTGGTTTAGGCAAATAATATTATTCTTTTATATATTTAGAATGGGCTTTTTAAAATGTAATATACTATTCTCACAAGAAAAAAGTGCTTTGACAGCAGTAATCCATTTGTAAGCAAACCTCTACTGTGGTAGATATTATAGCTGGGTTTATTGAGTTTATAGATATATGTTTTAACAGGCACGTAATACACTATAGTATGTTAAATTATCATTTTTATTTTTAATGTATGTTTGGTTTACCATTACAGTACATTATGGGAGTGCATTAATTACTATTATACATACAAGAGGACTTCTCTTTTGCTAGTTAAAAACTGTATTAACTTACTGTACCTCACATGCAAAAGAATGTTCATGAATAATTGTGGTCCATTTATCATGCTTTGTAAGTTGTTCTAATTCCTTTGACTGCATATTACCTATTTAACACAAGGCGTCTGTGTGAAAACAGCAATTTTAACGTTTTTCTATATTTTTCCTGTGGTAAACAGCTCTAAAAATAACATACCTATCTATTGAAAAGATGTGCAAACATTTATAGTCACAGACAAAATGTCTCTTCTAGATTGATGATTTACTTCAGTTTATTCGAGAATAATATCCCAAATTAAAAATTACTTTTTCTTTAATTGTATTTACGACTTGCTTTGATGCTATCTTCTGGGTGTGGTGCAAATACATACGTGTGCACATCCTGTTGATCAAATAAACAGAGACAGCGTATTTCTGAGACAGGGAAAAAACTATAGCCTTTAGTAATTTATCACTACAACCATCAGTGCTTGTGCTTATCTTAAAAAAAAACTATAAAAAGCTGTAAAAACTGTGAGGTTCTCACTATAGGGTACTGTACGAATGGGAAGATGAGAAAACACAGAAATAAATGGGAGTAAGTATTAGGCAGCCCACTATCCATGGACACAAACCTAAAGAAGGTAGGAAAAGCATAAAACAAAATGCACTTTTCCACTCAACACCTACTGCATGTGGAATTCTATATAAATATATCAAGGTGAAAAAAACCTTCCATGTGCTGCAGTATAAATTATATGCACTTGGCCAACAACTGCAATGCACTCCAAAATAAGACTGTCAGCTAAAAATGAAAATGTGACACATTCCCTAACATCCATGTAGTTCACAGTGGGTTCAGTTCATTAAAAAATCTTACAACAACTAGGTTTGACTTATATTGGTACTGTTAGCTGAAGGACGGGTATAGGACACAATTTTTCTTCCTTTTCTTATAGAAACTCAGATGTTACCAGAACAAAAAGTAGTTATAGATAGCCAATGCTCATATGAATGTGTGATTCATTGTTGGGAGGTGAGGTTATTCAAATAAATTGTTTTATTTTTCAGTTTGAGAGCAATATTGAGTGTTACAGTATATCTCCTGTGCCTAATACATTGTGAAATATTTCTTTTTAAAAGAGGACTGCAATCTTTTATTAAAAAAATTATGGTGATCTATGATCAACAACTAAACAAAGCAATGCATTTCACAAATCTGCAGAACTGTGTCAAATTAAAATCGCCTAGAGTAAATCCTTAAAACTTTTCTGATGTAAAGCTTCTTTCCAAACTAAACCTTTTCATGAGGACCATAAAATAAAGCTCTACAGCAAAAGATTGAAAGGGACACAAAACCACCTTAATATATTTGATGTGTTTACAATTTATAAGGACTGAAAAAGGGCAATCCTGGAATTTCACAAACCTTAATTTCAAAATCTCCACAAATGCTGTCAATAACTGTCTCAATTCAAAGATAGATTTGAATTTTTAAACATTACACTGGTCACTTTCAATCTTCGATTGGCAACACAATCACATCTTTGCTGGGCAACAGAAATCTTTGCTTTGTGCAGAAATGGCTGTAAGAAAGAAACCAGCACATTCATTCCTCAAATAAATAACTATCAGACATTTCCTGTACTAATCCAGTCCCAACAAAGTCATGATTTTTAATCATACTTTTTATTGAAAGAGCTAGATATTAGGATAATTTAAAGAAGAACTTTTAGTCATAAAAAGCTGACATGGACTACTATCCAAGACCCACATTAATGGGCTATTTTTCTGGGGTGCTAAGAGTAGTTTTATTTTCATTTAAGCAGAAGAGGCAAAATTCCTTATGCTGCCAAGCCAAATACATACAGTATATGAAGATGAAGATCCAGAAGTTTTTGCTTTCATTTGAGAAAAATGTGTAAGCCTAAAGTAGGTGTATTATGTCTGTGGACTACACTGTTATCCAAGCAGTGGAAATAAGAAATAAAACTCCTAGAAAATATTAACAATTGCTAGATAACCTTTTGCATGATTGTTTTTTGTAAACTTACGGTACTACAGTAGTAGTGCTACTTCAGTTGCTATTTTGTTAGTATTATTACCTGTTTATTTGCTTTTCGAGTTAGGTTCTGGCTCCCCATGTGATCCTTACTGGATAAATCGGGTTAGAAAATGGATGGAGGTCAAATTTTAGGTAAAAGTGTGAACATCAAAAATTTAAAATTATAGTATATAACTGGCAGTACAAATGACATACTGTACAGAACAGAAGGATAGATAGCTAAAATTCCTATTATTTTAAGCAGGCTATTACAGTAGCTTATTTTGGAGTCTGAGTGAGACAACATTTATCATCATTACCAACACAATTTTTTTTTGTAATCCTACATACCTTATGGTTAAGAGCCTTGGAAATGATCAGCTCCCAGAAAGCAGTTTAAATTGAAATAGGTGTTCATTGTCTAGCACTGGTTTCTACAATCTGATCCACTAAAGCATGTCTGCTCCTTTCCCACAATTCCCGGGAGACAATCTTGATGGACATGTGGGTCGATACAGCTTCCGTGCTGAGAGACAAGTTGGTTGCACAAGCACCCACTGTCTTCCTTTTCCCCTGTGAAGTTTCTGACATCCCTTTGTTTTCTTAGAGAGGTTGTTACCTTTAAAGCGCAATCTTTTGAACCTCATACTACAGCCTTAGGGGGAATGCCCTTTCTTCAGACATACCAGGTTATGTGGCTGGGAGCTGATTAAAAGGGATAATAGGTATATTTCAGTTGTGGGTTTTAATATTTTAAAAAGAGAAAGGTTAACATTTGAAGTGGTAAGAAGAGCTTCTGCGTTTCAAGTAACCAGCAATCCCTCATTTAATACAAAGAGACTATTTTGACATTCAAAGTCTTTAAAGGGGTCCATGTTACTAAAAATACTGTAAAAGATTTGAAAACCTAATCTGTTAGTTTAATTGATTTGGCTGATGGTTTTAATCAGATGGAATTATAAGGGTTACATTTTTTTTTCCTTTTTTCCCAAAGCTTTTTTTAGTTACTGCAGTTGGATTTGTTGGAGCAATTTGAGTATCTTGCCCAAGGCTACAGTATAATTGTCCCAACTGGCATTTGAAACTACAACCAGTTAGGAGTCAAGAGTCCTAACCACTACTCCACCAGATGATGTAGAGGAAATATAGATCAGAGAAAAGCAAATGGAAATTAAAACAAAGGACATTTAAGACCGAGAAAAGGAGGCACTTCTTTACACAAATGCTTGTGAAAGTTTGGAAAAAGATGCAAAGTCGAGCGGCTGAACATGATGCCTGGCTTCTTTCAAGCAATCGCTGGATGGGACCCTTAAATCAATCAGCTAATAACAATGAGCTACAGTACATGGATTGAACATCCTGTTGTTTGTAACCTTTCTTTCAATGATGCAAAAAAGCTTAACATTTCCAGACTAACTCATGGCTATCAAACACCCTTCTCACTGAACCACAGTTAGATCTCACTTTCATTCTTCTGGAATTCTCTCTCTCTTCATTGATTTAACTGTACAGTGTATTTGATGAATTCAAAAGTAGTCCAAAGCAGTTTTATAGGTGAGCCTACCTTGACTCAAGAACATATTTTCTTTCATAAACTGTAAAGGGTCCAAATGCATATTGATACTTAAAGTTCGAATGGAAACCAAAAATTAGAGGGATTTGTAACCCCTTACCAGAGGAGTTACACATGTATGGACTAGCCTGTTACATTACTTTCTCTCGATCTGTGTATCACTTCTACTTGTTGCGATACTCTTTCAAGCCCTTCCCCTTGTCCCTTTGATTCTGGGAAACGTGTCTCCTGTCTCAGCTAGAGAAAATCACTATTGAAATTCTTTATGGATTGGGAATCCACAGATGAAATGGCTTTTCTTGTTAAGATTGACCCATACCAAAACTATTATGCTTTGTTTTTAAGTTGTTGACTGGCTTTCTGGCTCCAGTTGCTTGACATTCACTCCATTACATTTCTGGTTGTATCTATATGTTGTGCAGCTTATCAATAGTTTTATTCTTCTCAGCAATACAGCAAGAAGCTGTTTTTTAGGTTATTTCTACAAATATTCCTAAGAGAAAGTGAATAACTTTCTTTTTTAATGTGGCCTTGCCTTAATGTTTTTAAACTACCTGTATAATGTCATATTTTATAAACATTTGCAGGCAATTTTTAGTCTACTTTATTCAAAGTCTAATTTTCACCTTGATCCCACCCTGAGGAATACACGTGTGAGAAGTAAGCAATTGGTATGAAAACTCCAGACTTCTAATAACATATGAAATTAAATTTCTACCTTTTTTCTTTTCCTAGCTTTTCTACATAAATTGACAGGTACTAGATTAAGAGAGACAGGAAAATAGAAAAATGGTTTGGTCTTGGAGGAAAATGTGCCATTTCCAAACATCTGTGAGTGGCTTTCAATGAAAATGTGTACTGTAAATGCTCTCATTAGTTCCTGTATGCAATGAAACAACTGAACTTTTTATATTAAAAAAATATTTTCCTTGAATAAAGACAATGATTACTGTATATACTACATATTTAAAGAATAACATATAAAAAATAAATGATTTAAACTTTTTATGTACACATCTTTCTCTTTGTATGTATGACTACTGTAATACTACTAACATCATTGGCATAATTCTTGAAAATCTGTCATTTCTGAAATCTAAGAAACCAGGTTCACAGTGGATGAAAAGTTCTCTATGATTCAAGTCAGGGTTATACCATACTGAAAAATTGAAAGAAACCAGCATTTTGGCCGTTGAGTCTCCCTTCAGGTGTCATCAGAGTAATATGTAATTAGCTCTTCACATTTGACAGTTCCATAAATAATACAGTGTATATACTGTATACAGTCATAAAAGAAGATAGTTTTTACCTTAGTCGAGCATAACAATTTTTGATTCATGCTTTTTTTTTAAAGCTTGAAAGACAGTGTTTGTTAATAGGATACATTTTATATTATCCATAATGTACTTAAAATGACTGATACAGTAATTAAAGAGCAACCAGAAGGAGCAACATTAACTGTCACAATAAACCGCAATGTTCAATAAGCTCAGATAGTAAAAGTGTGACTTTCCAGTAGTTTCTTCTACTGGAGCTCATTTGTCAGGACTTTTAAAGCATAGTCTTCACTCAGAACTTTCACAATCGGGATTCTGTGCAAGACATCTGTTTTAACAGCATGAATGTGTATTAACTATGAAATTATTTTAAATTTAATGGAAAAACGGAAAGCCAAACAATATCAAATGATGGTACTGTAGAAAAACAAACTTTTATGTGTAAGGTTGGGGGTGGTGTTTAGATTTGTTAGCTACACGATATGAATTTAGGCAGGATTTCTTTTAAATGTGGAATTAATTTATGCATTTTAAATGTGTAGATTCTGTGCAAGCAGATCATTCCTGCCTTGCATTTCATTAGCAGGGCACACTTAATAAAACTCACGTTTACCATGATTCCTGCGAAGTGGTATTTGTTTTTAAATGGAAGATGCATGTAGCCGAGTAGAGCACATGACTCCCATTAATAAGAAAAACTCAAATTCCCGTTAATCATGGATCCATTTCTAGAAGTTTTGATTAGAAGTGCTGCCTGAAGAAAAACACCTACAAAGTTTACAACGTTGCTGTCTAGTTAATTGAAAAGCTTACTCTGAAAGAGTATTCAAGTTTAATAAAGTCCTATAAGGTGCCTTCAAGTTGAAAAATGTTTTAATTAAAGTTTTTAATTTCCTGTTATCCAATGACTTGACAACGTGGCATTTTTTATGTGTAATTTAGTGTGCCAAGACAATGCATTTTACAATAATGTAATATATATAGAGAAACTATAGCTACACCCACAGTTCAGCTTGTTAGCTTGATTTAAAGCTCTTGGGGTGGCTTTGATGCATTATATTCATTTTTTGTTGAATTAAATAATTGTAGGGCACTACCAAGGGGGGCTTTTAACAGTGTCATTAAATCTACCAAGACATTTACTAGAATAACAAATCAGGTGAAGTAAAACTGTTCCTTACAAACAGTAATATTATCATGAAAGACCAAATAGACAAAATCAGATGACTTTTGCTTAAATTGTACAAAAGACCAAATGATAGTTACAGTACATTCACATCAGAGTCAAAGAAAGCACTTTCTTTGCTAATTGGTTTCTTTATGATTCATTAGAAATACAAAGTCATGTAAAGTAATAAAATGTTTAATATCCCAGCCACTACACCTGCGTTCAGTCTAGCCAGTGGATCTAGTCTTTTATGAAAACTACATAACACGATGTCTCATATTCACACATCTCATTTTACAGCCCCGGGCTAATTTGATTGCTGCTAGAGACATAACACAACTTGTTGACAGATTGCCCTGCCTGAATCTAAGTTCAGTGATTTCATCTTGCGGTGTGAGTCAATTCTTTAGATGAAGTAAACATGTCACATGTAATCCTGCATTAATAGAACTTTTTTATGCAAAGGTCAGTGTGTTGAATAATTGGGTTATTAGGTCAAGGCAAGGACTGTGATTAATCTGGAGAAAGCATAGGCTCAGCTCAGTGTGATGGGATTACATACAAGGTGGTTTTGCAGCATGCCAGTGGGGTGGTGAAAGTGTCTCTTTATGGGAGTCCAAGACAGCAGGGATGTGCACTCATCTTTAATCCACCTAACACTGATTAGCACCTTTTTATAGTTTAAGGATTCCATTTAAAGGATTAAGGCATCTATAACTGCATAAGGAAGGCTGTAAAAAGGAAGATGATTATCAGCCACTGAGCTTGACTCACAAAGCTTTAGGGGATATTTGTGCCACAGTTACCTCAGAAAAGCTGCTGAACACTATTTAAGTACTTAAAGAGGGGGACCGCAGTGAATCTGTTCTGAAAGCTTCTAAAAGAGTGTTGGTGTTGTAAACTAGGCATGTCGTTTCCACAGTTGGAGGAGAATTATTGATGCTTTTCTAACTTACTTACTGTAAGTCTCCCACCCTGTAATTCATGCTGTTACCTTGTCCCAGCACTGTGCATGTCATGGGAGATGGGACAAAAGATTAATCAACCTGAGCACTGCTGAGGACTTATTGGTCATATTCCATACATCCTCCCCATGTAAGTTAATGGAATCCGTAGATATTAGAATCTGTAGATATCAGAACATCAATATTCTATTGTTACTGCTTTCAAAACTAAATTGTTTTAAGACATTTGTAAATAACATAACTTGAAAAAGTTTCTGGAAATTGAACACTTTTGCCTTAAGAGAACTAACAAGGGAAAGCACTTAAAAAATACAGTTTTAATGAGTGTCTGGCTGGTTTTTTTTATGCAATGCCCAATCTTCAACTGCCACTATTTCCTAAAGTAAGAATCTATGCATGTCATCCTTTTGGCAAGAGTATTCAAGTTAAAAAAGACTAAATAAGTAAAAGAAACTGTGCAGAGGGGGAAATTAACATTATTGTCTAGAACACTCAACTGGAGTGCCATTTTGAAAGAGAAAAACATTTTTGTTTTTGGTGGCCTGTGTGGACATGAGGCAGAAAGAATTCTGTTAATTTGCAAGAAGATTTTCAATCTTTTTTTTATAATAGAATTTGTTTGGGTGTTTCCTCAGTTTATGAGATTTAGCCACACCTGTTTTCAATTCAAAACTAAGGCAGACCTCGAAAAACTATTTTTTTTGCAGAATGATCTAATACTTTATGTGTACATAGAAGCCATAATAAATAAGACCACAATTACAAGAGCTTTTATATCACTATGCATTATCACCGAGATGAGAAATGTATTTGTAAACGTTTCCCTGTAATGATAAGTGCTCAGCCATGTAGAGAAAATGAATGTATGTAAGCCTTGTGCAATTCGTGATGTGCGGCTGTTAAATTAACATTCAATTAACCAAATCAAGTTCTCTCTTGAAGATTCAGACTAGTCTGCTTCCATGGAACACCTTAAAGTTTGTTCCATTAAGTCTTAAACCGGTTTAGAGCCTCTTTCATTTCCATTCCTGAGTGTCCACTAGTCTGAGTTTTTCTCACCCTCTCCTGCAGGATTGTTCTCCCTTAATCTTAATGTTAAGTTGCCCTTGCTTCCTTTACACAAGGTTGACTTATTGCTGAGAAAGAAGAGGAATTTGAGGGCATAAAAAGCCAGATAATCATGAAAAAATCTGATATGTTTGAACAAGCAATTAAATCAGTTAAGTGAAAACTTAATTTACAAATAAAGAAGAAGCCATTGGTTTTCCTCAAAGAATGGAATTCAAACATTTGGTCAAAGTACTCATACTTTACATTGTTCATTGGTCAAAGTTTGATCTTAAAAGGATCACTAATTCTCCTTGCATTCACCACCTTCTTCAGTACAGTGCTTAATTATAACAAAGGTGATGTTCAATACTGACTTTTCACAGAGCACAAAATGTGGCATTGTGTTTTTCCTCCACAATTTGCACTGTTGTTTGAATAACTGCTTTGTTGGACTTATCAGTTACTGCAAGAGGAAGAAAAGACATGTTATGTTCAGATTTTAAAGTCAGGCTGCATTACAGATAATAACAGATGACAAGTCACATCATGCATTATGCATTGGATATTGAGAATATTGGAAAGTAGATAATTATAATCCACATGACTGGCAGTGCTCCAGTTTATGATGTGACGTCCACAGTTCCACATAGAGCTTTTGAGCTCTAAAACAATTTGGACTACATTCTGCTATTTTCTCAAATTTGGAATCGGGAGTTTTTATTTAACCCCAATTTGGAATGGAACATTATTAATTTAATTGACCAAACATTCAGTCTTTCCTTCACTCTAATGACAAAATCAGACTGCTTAGTTTAGTTTTGTATTTGTTATCAAAGAGATAACTAACACAGTGACAATTTCCCTGTGGAAATATATGCAGGGGTATAGGGAGGCAAGATGGTAGTATAGTGTTTTGTGCTGCTGTTTTACAGGTCTTGGGTCTTGTGTTTGATTCTGGTCTGCAGTGGCTTCTGCGAGGAGTTTCACCGTGTTTACATGGGTTTTCTCCAGGTTCTTTGATTTCATCCTTCCTTCAAAGGATTTCCTGACTAAGCTAAATGAAACCTTTAAATTGTGTTTAAATTGCTTGTGTGCCCTTCAATAGACTAGTGTCTTCTTTAGGGTGTAGTCTAGCTTTGCTACCTAAGCTTCTAGGATAGGCTCTGTGGTGTTCACTAAGAATGAGACTTCACTAAGACTTCACTAAGAATAAGCAGATTTCTGATAATGGATGGAAGTAAATACTGAGGATTTTAGCCATGCATTTTGTGAACTTGGAGAAAATGCAGTGTTAATCAGACAAAAGGCGAATATGACATTAATTGCACTGGCATGTCTCATTTCAGACATTACCTAATATGGAGATCTCAAAACAGATTTATAAATCATTCAAAACTGCACCCCAGAGAGGTACCTTTTAAAGTAATGCAACACAAAAAAAATGAGGAAACTGAATTAAGTAATCATATTTACATTTTTAAAGGAAGAATGCTCTTGGATTATTTCAGTCATGCATAATGCAAAGGGTTGAAAAGAGGTAACCTATTGTTAAGAAATGTAGTTGTCTTTCCTAAAATAACAATGCCTACTGCACCTTCTGTAAAATTCAGTGACTCAGATATGTCCAGATGGAAGATCACAGTTGACTGCAAGAAAACAATTGTTTTAAGGGTAAATTAAAATATAAGATATTATTACTGTCAGGTATTGTTAGCACTCAATATTCCATGCCCTGTTACAATCTAAGCAGTGGAGAGCAGCCACGCAAGGAAGAGTATGAAGACTTGTTTTGTAAATTCATCAAAGGAAGTCCCTTGGTGTTTCACATTTTGGCTTAAGATAAGTTAAGGGCTAATGGAGATACAGTATAAGCAAATTTAAACACTTAACAGAAACAGAGTTACTGCAGTGGTGTTTCTTTCACTAATCAGGAATAGGTTCCTAAAATGTAGAGCTACACCGAAAATCTCAAGACACATTATTTTCTTGGGAAAGGACAAAGCACTTACGGATATAAAATAAAGCACATTTCAAGCATATATGATAGATTTCTTTTACATAAATTGCTGGAAAGGTTAATTAAAGCAGCAATAATAAGGTGACGAAAAACTGTTGTGCCTTTGTTAACCCAAATGCGTTTTTATTAAGCTTGCTTAATATATGTTTTGTCATTTTTCTCAGAAGTGTCAGAGTTGAAATATCCTGTTCATAGGCCTCATTTGTATTGTTATTTGGGTGCAATGTTTTGCTTCTTCAGGAAAATGGGCTAAATGGGAAATGCACGATATGTGCTGCTGGGAATAAGAAATTGAGGTTCTGGCCATGTTTAGGGTATTACAGCTGAAGGAGCTGTGTGTTAAATCATTTAGGGTGTCTGTGCAAAGACAAGTCTTGTTAAAATCTTCCAACCTGAAGCAATTTTCACTCCTAGCGATTAACAATTAAAACCAATTAGGAAGGTGCTTGCAGTCAGTTGGTGTTAAATGTACCTAACTGATTTATTACACAGGTGGGTTAAGTCTTTGAAGAGTTGATAAGTACAAACACAAATTTAAAAAGAAAAAATAGCCAGGTAGGCCTAGATATCATAAAAATCTGGAAAGAGTGGTGATTTATGTCAATTAAGTGAAAGAATGAGTCAATTATTTCAATTCCCAAAACAGATCAATTACAATTTGTTTGATATGAATACAATATAGGAAAGACATACCTTTTGCCTTGGGGTTTCATACTTTGAGACGTTAAAAATGCAGTAGATGTGGTTTAGTAAACACTGTTCAGTAGTTTACAAACCCTGGTCAAAAACTTTGCAAAAACAAAAATTTTCAACAGGATTAAAATCTATTCACTGAAAATGCCCTAAATAAATATTGTGCTAAAAGGACTAAACGTTGTTTTAAAAATCCAGAATACCACAGACAATCCATGATAATTTCATCATGTCCACTAAAATCATAGTTGATTAATCCATTCACAATTTTTTGTTTAGATTAGGAATTTTATTTTCTAGTGCAAGAGATAACAATCAGTCAGAAGTGCGATGGAAAGACTACATACTTATTATGAGGTGTACTTGATTTGAAAGTGTAAGACATTTTAAAATAAAAAAAGTGTCATTTCATTTTCAAGTCTATAATGAGAACGAGCTAATTGTACATTTACAGTAGCTTACTAAATCCAAAAGTCTGCCATTTCAACGAAATAAATCCCTTTACTCCACATTCTTGTTATCAGTACCAGAGCTACAGAAGAACACATTAGCGTATTGGTCCCACAGTGATAAGTAAAATCTTATCTAGCAGGATAGATATTGTTTTCTTCTTTTCCAATAAATGATGGCACAGTGGCAGCCAAGAAACCATATATAAATATATATGTATTTGTTGTTGTTTTATTGCAAGTCAGTTTCAAATGTATTTAAATCATCTTAAAACAATTATCACAAGACCTTGAATGTGCAAGGTAAAAAGTCAGGGATCTAGTCAATTAAGCCTAAGGGATCTAATCAATTTAGACAAAATGTAAGTAGGTCAGACTGTGAACATCTGAATTATAATAAAAGAATAGGATTCGCATCTTTGCTATTTCAAATAATGTTTAGATACTTCATGACCACAAGAAATCCTCTGTTACATGTTCTTGGCAATATGAAGTTCAGAGGGAGAAGGGTCACTGGTTAACCACACCAGATCTCATATTTTACCGTCTTTCCAGTGAAGTACACAGCGTAGAGTGTTTTTTTTTTCCAGCTTAGATGAGAGTGGATGTCAGTCTTTTCATATTACCTTTAGTATTATAACAGCTGGTGTAATGTCCATTTTTGTCTACTCGATTCTCTCTATGCATTGCTTAATAGAACACACAAAAGACAGTTTGCTCACTGTTTCAAGATGTCGTTTGTAACTTAGTGATCTGAAAAATAAATGAGAAACCAAACTTTAGCCAGTGTAGTCTCGTAAAAAAAAAAACTAAGCATCCTTGTACTTCACAAAATGAACACAGATTATACCTGTGTAATTAAAAACACTCTAAAAATGGCTTTTTGGAAGTTCAAAAGGATTAATTTCACAGCAGGAAAAAAAAACAAGCACCTGACATGCAATTCCAATTGAAAAATAAAAATAAGAAAAGCTGTATTATCATTTTAATTACATTCTGATGCTGAATGCATTTCAGAACTTTGGACCAATTTCATAGTTCTTTGTATCCAAACGGTGTATCTGTATTTACTTCATCTGTACTTCAAAAGACATTTTTAATATCCTTTCAGATTAAATGTATTTTGTTGCTGTTGGTTTTGTTGTGTTTTCTTGGAATTCACTTTAGCACGTTGCCGTTTCACTTTTTATTTCACATGAACTTAATTTAAAACAACCGAGGAACTGCTTTGAAATGTTTGTTGCTTTCATGTTTAGACCCTTCTCAGCTGATTTAATAATTTAATTTATAAATGGCAAAATTTAAATTTCTCTCCAGAATAAAAGCTGTACTTACAGTAACAACAACGGTCCTAGCATTTCCAAGATATTCCTTTTATCACTGATTTTAAATGACAGAACGTTGCTAAGAAAAATAAATTATTCCTTAATACATTTACATGAATGTTTGTTTTCAAAGCCAAATGACTGACTGCATTTAAGCAAATGTAAATACTATCTGCAACAGTAAAATCATTATTGCTTTGTAAAGAATCAGCGACACAAGGTACATTTATGCATTAAAAAGTTATTGGAAGAAAAGTGCAAAAAGAGGATTTATATAAAAAGGGGAGGACAACAACTAGTGATTCATGTTTCCAGGTTTACTAGCAGCTCAAAGTTATAAAGATTGACAAAATAGACTAGATTACATTTTGTTTTGATCACATTTTTTGACTGTAGAAATCTACAAATATAATTAAATATTAAATATTCATTTAAAAAAATATTGAGGTAACTGTGACTAGGATTCTCTTAGCAGGGAATACACAATTGTCCAAGTGCCATGAGGGTAGAATTGGGATTATCTCGGTAACACCAGGGCTAACACCAAACCAGGAAATTCTGGAGTGTCTGCAGATTAGCAGGTTAAGTGAAAGACTCATGTCACTTCTCTTTTTGGAGCTCTCTTCTCTGTCATGTGCTGTGGAGCTGGAGCAGCAAATGTGGCCTTTTTAAAATATTGTCACGTGGGGCAAGCCACACAGAACGAAGGCCTAAGAACCAACTGGCGATTCAAAATTGGAACAGGTGTGCACTGACACAGCATACATTTGAAAACAACACTAATTCGCAAGTTAGTCACAATTTTTTTGTCACAAGTTGGGCCTAGAAAGACAGTTTAGATTAGGACAAGCCCACTTTTCATGTTAGCACGTCATTATAAACAAGAGCGAAACTTTCTTCGCCTCACTGCTGAAGAATAATCCACCATTCTCCCTTCATCAGATTGTGGCAGCTGCTTCATTCATCTAACCCCAGGGTCCAGACACCTTATTTTAAATAACCGAATAGTGTTTGTAAGAATAAAATAGTGTTATTCTGCTTCCTTTTAGACAGGATCATTTGATTGATCAGTTTTGGTCAGAAATTTATACAGTATTTTAAACACACCTCAAAACGATTCACAGTTGATGGACACTGTATAGGTACAAACATATTTTTTATGCATGACAAATCTACATTTTGTAGACATTTTAATACACCTGCCAAAATCAGTGAATAACTGAATTGCAATTTTCAGCCAGAAAAGGACTACATGCTAAAATAGTATATAGCAGCTGTGCTCCACCAAAGGTTGAATAGCTTAAGCTTAGAATACATACAGCAGAAATCTGTTTACTAGGAAAGGCTCATTGTGTTAAAATCTCATTAGTAAGATGAATCTGAAAATGTGCTTGAAGGATCAGCGTACCCAGACTAGGTTAATATAACAGATCTGAATATTAACAACCCATGAAAACAATCACCATTCCAATATGCTTTGTATTCTAAAATGCATCATCATGATGACACATCTTTCATTGGAAATGATTACAATGGACTTAAGAATTGCAGTTAACAGATGGTCTGTTGAGGGGTTTTCTATATACCAATAAGTCTACACAGCAAGAAAGAATACAGATTATAGTACAATTCTTATGTGGAATCTTATTGCATTTAAATATTTTTTATTGAAAACATTGTGCAGACTACACTGCATATTAGCAAATACAATAGCTATGAATTGCTATGACTTTAGCATTGCCCAGTTCCTGAATAATGATCTCATTAGAATACTATTTGATGGATGCAGGATTCCTCAGAGTATTACAGAGCTATACATTCTTCTTTGCAAAAACATTCCTTTGAATTTCACTTTATTCCATGCAACGTATAGAATAAGTTTTCTCTAAGTACTTAATGTATAATTGCTATAGTTTTTTCTCTGTCCTTTTCTAAGAAGGACATGGGACATTTTAACATCCATCTTAATTAAAAGTCTTGCCAAGATTCAGGAAGACGGAACAATAACTCTCACTTGTCAATAACAATTAAATCCACCTTTTATGCAAACTCAGAAGTGAAAGCTATCTCTAACATGATTCTCCACTTAAAAATGTTACACCTGCCATCAACAGACTTTAGACCTGCTGCCAAGTTTAGTAATCTGCACACCTCCCCTTTTATAACTTGGCAATTTCTGGGGTTTTGTACGTTCGGCAGAAAGTCAGCACACTGGTAAAGATGTGGTTTTGTTATTCATGTTTGCCAGCATTTACAAAAATACATTGCTAATAAGGAGTTTATTAAGAGGCTGTAAAGAAACATATGACTAGTCTGTAGCCACATACTTTCTTTCTAAATATCTTTCATCTGTTAAATAAAAATAGTTTTAAAACTCTAGGAGATTCACCTTAAATGAGTTAAAGGGATTTAGCAGTGGGAAGAATCCTTTGTATTGATGCATTATACCCTGTATCTTAAGCTACTTTGGAAGATGAGAGGAGAAACTGACAAAAGAGAACAGGCTTCTGAGCTGTTCTGATCTCAAAGGAAAAATAAAACGACTCAAAAGGGAAGGGATTTCCCATCAGGCCCTCTTCTCCTTTTGGATGCCTTTTCTTATTATTAGCAACCAAAAGCATTCCTGCATATTTGTGCTCTGAGCAAAACTCAGTTGTGTCTGATTTCTTGTCTATCTCAATTGTTTTTCTCAGCTCTGGGTTGGGAGGTTGCTGTTGACACCATAGAAGAAACTTTTCACTTTTAGGGGATTATATCAGCAGAGGAGATTGAAGTATTATTAGACATGCCATTTAAAAATCTCTTTTATTCATTCATGATGAGCAAAAACACAGTCCTAGCATGTGGCTGAAAGCTGTCTAAAACGGCTAAAAAGATTTTGAAAATTAAAAAAGTGGTGCTATCTTCATAATACTTCCAGAGTTCTGTTTCACTAGGACTTCTGCAAAAAATTAGAAATCTTAAAAATTTTAACTTAAATGGAAACTGCTTCGCCACTTTGACATTCAGGGGTTATAATGAATCGGCAATGATGAGTGCATTTCAAACCACAGTGACACAATAACATGTACAGCCTCAAATTTAAACCACAAAAAATATTGCCGTCATTGTCTGAGATTCGGAATGAGGCAACAAAACTAAACAAAATACGTTTTTTAGATACTTTAAGTATTGCAAAAAAGAGAAACCTGCCAAACAAAATACACTTCAGGTTGGTAGCTCCGTCATCATGCGTAGGCTGCAAATTAAAAAGTAATAGGTTTATTCCATGCTGAAAAGAAGAAAGAGAAAACGTTGTTTTGGCTGTGGAGACTTCTTCGGCTGTCACCGAAAACAGTCGAAATGCCGTGTTTTCTATCTTCTCTTTTCAGCGTGGAATAAACCTATTACTTGTTCAAACACACTTTCATACATTTTCAAGTTTTGTAAAAGTGTTTTATCGTTTACAATAATGGTTATTGTATGATAAATCACACCTAAAAGGAAATTCTAGCAGGTCTTATATTTTTGGACTTCCTGCGCCCGTGCGGTCACCTGAACAGCTGATTTGAATGACTAAAATGAATTGAATTCAGCATATTGACTTTGAGACAGTTTTGCCGACAAATACTACTTGTTAACTCAGCACACATCACGCTGAATCTCGTTGAGAAACTGTCGATGGGACAAACTGTCACGCCCTCTGCAGCCAGGGGGCGCTCCTTCTCTGTCCTGTCCCTAGTTTCTGGTCTGCTGTCCTTCCTGTCCCTCTCTTTCCCTTGGGCTATATATTTCCGGGTCTTGCACTCTGTCCTCGCTCAGCATTGACGTTCGGATGTCCTGAGACCCGCCTAGCACCAGGGCGCCCCACGTCCGCTCCCTGAGGGCATAGGTTTCTATACGGCATTCCTGAACTCTTTGCATTATGAGCCCGGGCCTTTTTCCCGTCTCGCCGCTACGCATATGGGTCTTTTTCCGCTCTCCTGCTCCCCACGGTTAGTCCCTTTGGAGACAGAATGCTGAGCCACCTACTGACCCCGCGAGCGGTTTTTTTTTTTTTTGTCTTGCCGCAGTTTTTTTTTCTTGTTCTCTGGGCTGTTTTTTTTTTCAGTTCCTCTATTCTAATCACTGGATATCACTCCGATCTTCCGTGCCTGTGAGCGGGTCCTGTACCTGGCTTTCCTCGGGTAGATCACTCCGATATCAGTGATTGAATGTTGAGCTGGCTTGCCTATTCTTATTACTGGATATCACTCCGAGCTTCTGTGTCTGGAGCGGGTTCTCGTGCCTGGCTCTTCCTGGTCTGGCTCTCTCCGATATCGGTAATAGAATGGTAAGCTTCTTGCCGTTCCTCCATGCCTTTCGCTGGATATCACTCCGGGCATCTGTGTCTGTGAGCGGGCTTCGGTCTGGCTTTCCTCAGGTTGTCCACTCCGATATCAGCGTTAGTATGCGAACGTGCCCATTTGCCGTTCCTCCATTCTTTTGCTGGATATCACTCCGGGCATCTGTGTCTGTGAGCGGACTTCGGTCTGGCTTTCCTCAGGTTGTCCACTCCGATATCGGCGTTAGAATGTGAACGTGCCATTTGCCCAGTCTGCGGTATTTTTCCCCGGGGTTTTTGTGTTTTTTTTCTTGTTTTTTGCCTTTTGTTTTGATTTTTTTCTTCCTGGTTTCCCCTCCTTTTTGGTCCCCCCTGCTCTCTGTGTCTCGGAACTTTGGTTCCTACCTGTGTTTGGTTCCTATTTTTTTTTGTGGTTTGTCTCCCTGGTCTTTCGCAGCCAGGGGGCGCTCCTTCTCTGTCCTGTCCCTAGTTTCTGGTCTGCTGTCCTTCCTGTCCCTCTCTTTCCCTTGGGCTATATATTTCCGGGTCTTGCACTCTGTCCTCGCTCAGCATTGACGTTCGGATGTCCTGAGACCCGCCTAGCACCAGGGCGCCCCACGTCCGCTCCCTGAGGGCATAGGTTTCTATACGGCATTCCTGAACTCTTTGCACTAATGAGCCCGGGCCTTTTTCCCGTCTCGCCGCTACGCATATGGGTCTTTTTCTGCTCTCCTACTCCCCACGGTTAGTCCCTTTGGACGTCCGTGACACAAACATCATTATTTATTACCCATCTATTGGCTAGTTGATGATTCCCTGGAAAAGGAAACAGTTTGACTTTCTGCTGATCCGATCCTCCGGTTTATGTGCGACCACAATGTTCTGAACAGCCAAAGGCTCGACAGCGAGGCATCAATTAAATATATACGTGAGTTTAAAAAGACAAAAAAGGGTAGATGTTCTTAGGAGTTTCCATTTGCTTATAGTGTCTAGTGAGCAGGACATTCGCACAAACTCTGCTCTTGATTTCTCGTCTGTCACCGACGACATGGTGAGCATACAGTACTTTCACAAAGTTCACTATTTTGCTATTTATTTTTAATTGTGTACAATTTTGCAATACTGTCAATTTATTTTACTGCAGTCCCCTTAACACCAAAAAACAAAAACAAAACAAGGCTACCAAAATGAAATTGCATTAAGGTACAAAGATCAGATTGCTCTAATGTTCTAATGGTTTAAGAGTAACTTGCATATGTTTTGTCGACTCTTGATGTTAAACGATCCCTTTCCATTTTTCCATTTTCAGATACTTAATTCTGACAAGAAGGAGAATAGTGCAGAAGGCAGGAACTATGCCCTGAGAGGTCAGCTTTTTGTCTTTAAAAATGTTCTCTTGGCACTAGACATTTTTTTCAGCAGTTCAGGGAGGATTATCATTCGGAAAACACACACAGACTACATTCAGTATGTGCTTGTGTTTGTCCTCAGGTTCTGTGTTGCTGAGGAGGAAAAACCCTCTTAACTTTAATCACTGCTCTGCAGGTTGTAGCAGAGGGGTTGGAGCTAGCACACTTCCAACCAGCCGCAATAGCAATCACTGCAATCTACGAAAGTCTAGCATACTTGAAACCATGTACAGTAGGTATTCTAATTAGAGCCCTGAAAGCAGCAATGTGTGCGCCAGAAATAGAAGCGCCATTCACAAGTGTCAACAAATTATAATAGCTATTTTGGTCACACCTTTAAAACAGTAGGATTAGGACATACCAAAAGTTTGCATCACAGTCTGATACCTGGCAAGCTGATACCTTACAAAACTAAAATCAGCAGCTCTTACATGACACAAACTGATAATTTAATTCTTCAACATAGGAGTTTCTGCCTTCTGGCATTGTTTTTTTTGTGACTTGAATAGTGTTAAAGGGGAGGAATTAGGAAAATTTGTTTATTCTTCTTCCAGTTAATTACTGTATTGCAGGACAGCAGATAAACATGTCCTCCAGTACCTTGGCAAGCTGTTAATTAGGAATCTAAACGAGCCTGCACAATGTTCTTCTTCAGCAAGCCAATGGTTAACTGTTGCTACAAGTTAAGGCATTCAGCAGCTTCAACAGGATTGTTTGCTCCCATTCCCTACAATGTTTGCTATAGCACAGTACCATCTCAGTTTCAAGTTTCGGCTGACATTATACTATCTGATACAGACTCTCCTGTCATAACCTTTTTGGTTTGCAGTTATTGCTAGAACTCGGTAAATATTTCGTTTTGAGTGTTTCTCCTTTCAAACGTATTTTAATGCACTGCACACAATGGAAGGCAAACACCAGCATAAAAAAATATGAAGTTGTTTTACACAAATATGATTGTTGTGCTGAGTTACTTTAGCAGGTACTAGTAAGTACAGAATAGTCAAGTTTGAACTGCTTCTAGTTTTATGTTTCTTGGTCTTTTGATTGTAGGACACATTTTGACAAAGCCATTTGTTTAGTGTGGCAAACATTTGTACTCAAGGCTTTGAGATTTATAACACCATGGAAAGGTTAGAGTGATTACCTGCTAACAATATAATTTATCAAGTGCATATTCAGTGCTAAGTGTCTGAAAAAAGGCAGGTGTCCACATTTAATCTGACACAGTGATAGCTGTTTAAGGACCCTCTGGTTACATTTCTGACTTGGATGACAAACTGTTTTGCATCTTGAAATAAAACTCAAGAAGAGATCATATTTTGTATATCATATCGTACAACATGATATGAACATGATATATCATATTCTTTCCCTCAGTTTCATAAACACATGGATTTACTGTCAGTGGATTGCACTGTGCTTGAATTTCAAACAAAAAAAAACAGGGTGGTCTTTGATCAGGGGGTGGTTTTTCAACCTCGTGTACAGAATATTGGGGAAAAAGGCTTTTGCCATCTTAAAGGTTTTGTCCTGTGCTGTCTCAGTAGTGGTTAGGGTTCTGTAACTGCAAAGTTAGAAGAATTCAGCAGTTAGTATCTTGACTAGGTCAAACACCAGTGATCACATACTGTACACCTGACCTGGAGTGCTTGCACTGGTTTCTTGGTCAGTTCTTCTGCTGAGTTCCAAGACTCCAAATAACTTCCCAGTATCTCATGACTATAGGATCTGTAGGATATGTCTTCTCCCTTCCACATGACCTTCTCAGGTCTCAGCTGATTCTGGTTGACCATTTTCACTGTTCACCTACACTCCATACAGTAGGTGACACCAGCCTTTTCTTCTTCAATGAAATTGGGACCACATTTGGTGCTTTTAAGTCAACCCCTATAAACCTACTTTTTTGGAAGGGCTTTTTCTTTGATTGCTTTATATTCCTCATCTGCTTTGTTCTTGGCTGAGTAATTTTCTATTATATTTACAATGTAATGTGATTGTTTTCTTTTTAAAGAGCAATGAGAAATATTTTATCATTATCATAGGTGTCACCATGATATCAGGCATTTTACAACGCGCCATGAAGCACAAAACAATGGTATTTGGTCGTATAGCCTATACATCAAATAGGCCGAATTTCACGTATGCTGTGAGATATTAATGGAATGGGCCTATTATGTTATCACTTAAGAAATGACAAAACATCTCTCATTTCTCCATCGGCAGAACTGTGTGGAATTCTAAAATCCTACAACTTTTCGGTCTTAAATACAGGATTTTCATGACAAAAGAAAGCATTTGTACACATCAAGTAACAAAATCAAAAGGAGCCATCTGCAGAAGAAGTTGTAAAAAGACTTGGGGGAACTTCATGCTGTTTTTGCACAATGTTGACATTTCCATTCTCCTGAGAAAATCTGCCTGTGCTTCAAACTGGGGATGCACATGTTCACTTAATGTCTAAAACAAAATGCATCACAAAACACAAAAACACACTGAAAACCAAAGATACACATGTCTTTTTCTGTTGTTAGAAAATGTTCCCTCTAGTCAACAAATGCTACTCTCCCGGGACTGAAGAAAGAATGACCTCATCTAAAGGGGAACTTTTTATATTTGGGATTTGGAAAAAAAAACAGCATCGATGAGTAACATGTAAAACCTCCAATTTACATCACAAAATAGACTAAATTTTTAAATATGTGCAGCTCCATGTTACTATTATTCAGAACCAGGCAACCAAATGTCCAATGACATGAAGCGGCCATGCCTTGTTATACTGTAAAGAAGCAGGCTTGTGAATACATCTTTTTTAATCCAATAGAAATATCGCTCTTAACTTTGAGACAGTTTTGCCAACAGATACTACTTGTTCATTCTGCATGCAGATCATGTTGGAACATTTCTACGGTGAAATGTCTGCTGCACAACCTGTACTTATTCACTTGTGCATCTTATTACATTTGTCATTACAGTGAATAGTGAGCAGGAAAGATTAATTCATGTTGCACCAGTGTTTTGCGACAACGTGGAGACTATATAGTACTTTCACAGAGTCCACAATTTTGTGCTTAATTGAGGATTTGTATAATACCATCAATGTTGTTATCGAGGTTTCATAAGTCCAAGAAATTGGGACTGCAATTCCTCTATAAGAAATACATAAGGGGTGAAAAATTAGGGGGGTAGCATTTTTAGCCATGTATCACAAGATCATGTCCACAGAATGTAACAGAATTGGAGAATTTTGTGAACATAAAAATAAGCTTCCGCTTCACATTCACAACAAACGGTTAAAGGAAAAAATGTTCTGATTATGACTCCTTCTAAATCTAACAGCAAAACTCTATTTCCCTAGGGAAATTATTGCATATGTGGTTTCTGTTCTAATATAACATTAGAATAGCCCTGCAAAATATATTCAACTCTACATTTACATGGATTTCAACTCAAATCAAGCTATGTTGTCTTCTGTGTGGTTTATTTGGGGTGTGATCCTAACGTTGCAATGAATTAATACTCTTAAGATCTCTTAATTATTAGTTGAATGTTCTGCTTATGAAAACCGAAAACAGAAGCATGATCAGTTATGCAGAATTTATGCAGTTTGTAAAATTCAATGGCAGCACTTGCCATTAATGTTATATTTTCTAGCTCCATTACTGATGCTCTTTACTGCTATTTAATGGGCAAATACTAGCCTTAGATGGAGATTGTTAGCTCTTGTAGCAATCGTCCATAAAGGTATTTAAATGAATTGAAAAATTCTAAAAATAGTCAAGCAGGCAAAGGCACCAACCAACTAACCAACCACTAACTTGAATTAAGTATTTTCTCTACCATGGTAGTGTCTTACTTATTTTTAGAGAAATCTATTGTTGCCTATTTAACAC
Source organism: Lepisosteus platostomus (assembly GCF_059453375.1). Lineage (NCBI taxonomy): Eukaryota > Metazoa > Chordata > Actinopteri > Semionotiformes > Lepisosteidae > Lepisosteus > Lepisosteus platostomus. The sequence goes on from NC_142616.1 coordinate 59,467,205, forward strand.
CGACAACTTTAAGGAGCCTTACATTACAGGTACAGGACCACTACACACTAAAGTAAATTTGGCTTTCATTTTGTCTCCAGCATTATGACAAAGCTTTACTTACCAATTCATGAAAAATGAGCAGATGATAAGGTTTCCAAGAGCTTCCAAAGACAAAACTGACTTAAGCCATCAAACAGTAAGTTTTCAAATATCAGCAATTTACTGCTAAATCATTTTATTAATGTAATTTGTTTTTAAATACATTGATAAATTAAATTTGATGTTCCCTGAGACGGTCTTAAAACATCTAAAAAATCTGTTATGTAATGCTTTTTAGTAAAAAATAACTCACTTGTACCAAAGCAAACAAAACATAAGAAAATGTAAACTCAATGGCAACTGTAGCAAGACTCATGTTAAACATTAATGTTATTAGGCAGTGCTTTTTGACATTTCTATGCTAATTTAAAAAATCAGTGAATACATCTTTTTTAATCCAATAAGGAAAAGCACTCTACCTTAATCTGGAAAATTAATGTATGTTAAAACATTCTCAAACCATTAACAAAATATTTAAAAATGCAATAATGCCATCAGTGTGAGTCATGAAAGAGAACTGTGCTTACCAGCATTACAAACAGAAGCATGTTTTTTGCATTACTTCTATGTTTACTCCAGGACTGTTGTAGTTTGCTGGTATAAACCATAAAGTGCAAACTTAATATTTGGCATTATGGTTTGATTCCATTTCCTTTGTAAAGGTTAGGTCATCATGCCCTCAAGGTCAATTTTTGCAGGACACAGGAATATTTAAGACAAGGCATCATTTTAGCAAAAAATGAAATCAAATATTAAAAGTATACTCCTCTAATACTCACTGTGGTATTAGAATTCCTTCAATGAAAGGTTTGAACAATAAGTCAGATTTATGTACTGATGGATGACACTATTAAAACAAAAACCATGTAACAGATCAGGTACAACAAATCTAAGCATTAGCACTATCCTGCTAGACTGAAGCATGAATCTGATCAGCCTCTGAATAGAGTTCTGTGGGATGTTCTACCACTCTTCCTGTACAGCTGGAGCTACAGTACTTGGTAAAGACTGGCCCGTCATAGTGGTCTCCTGCTGGCATTGGTAAGCCCACAGATCAGATTCAGATCTGCCAAAGCAAAACCTCATAGCAAAAAGTTGTCATTATACCCCTAGCATTGTGAGGTCTGATATATTGTTCTTCTTTAAAAGAAATCCATATTGGCCCACAGGAATTAAATAACCTGCTAGCTTAAGGTAACACTTTTGTCCTCCATCAGTTCAACACATTTTTGTGTCTCCCCACATCCTCATACTTCCAATTTCCTGCTTGACGTGAACACAACCACATAATGCTCACCATGACATATCCACACACAATAGTCCATCAATTCTTCCCATAGCAAACCAGCATTGAAAACCACCCATTTTCCACCACTTTTTCCACCCAAAACACCTGTGAATAAAACACTGCACCACTATGAGAATCTTCCGAATCAACTCTAAAAGTTAACCCTGAAGGTCTCCCACCATGCACATCATTGTGGTGCAGATGACGCGCCACAGTCATTTCTTCTAATGCACTGGTTAATTCTTCCTGGAATTTCTCTTGCTTTATCCACCACAGTATGATCATTATTATGCAAATGGATCAGATGATTGTATCAGTCCTGCGTTATTGTGATTATCCTATGCCATCCAGTGTGTGCTCTATTCCTCACAAAGGAAGTTTCCTAGTTTCTCTGGTCCAGTTTGCAGATTGCTGAAGCAGAACTCAAGATACTACTTTGCCATCTGCCACAAACAGGTTACCTTAGTGATCAGACAACCTTAATTCATCCAGTGGAAGATCTTGCTATTGTTCTCATATTAAACCCATCTCTTTGATTGGCTATTAAAACAGATTCTTAAATTGTTTTGACCGTAAACAAGCTAAAATACCAAACACTGACCACCAGGCTTCTTTTATGACATCACTTGCCTTGGACTCTGTACTCCATTACAAAAAAACAATCAACAAACTGGCTCCCTACTTAAATGCAGCTCATTACATACAGTATATGCTTTCATTAGGTGTGATCCTGGCTCATAACTGCAAAACTGGACTTAGCCAAAGCATTTTTCCTCCTATACCATTGTTCCTCCTCTCTAATCAGTGGTGCACAAAAAAACATAAAAACAAGATCCTGCAGGTCTTTTGTTTTATTCTGCTAAAGGTGGAAAAAAAACTAAACATACAGTAAGAGGTGGAAACACTGGCAAAATAACACTGGTATTAAGTTCAAACACATAAGTCCGACTTTTTTATTCAGGTCACTTAAGAGTGATGAATTGTTTCAAGGTTTTCATTGATTTTTCAGAAGAAGTGCTCCAGTGTTACACCACCCTCCCCTCCACCCAAACCCACACAAAAGAGGTGGTTGGGAATCAAGAAGAATCCATAACAAAACAGAGAGCTGCATACATAAAACAATAAAGAAGCTTGTAGTCAGAGTTGGTGAAAACACTTTTTAATACAAGAGTTCAACATACAGTGTCTAGTGGCATAAATAAAACAATGCTATTAAAAACAGTAAAAAGAAAAAAATGCTGTTTGCATTTTGTAAAGATTCATTTTTGTATTCTTTACCAAAGCAGTCATTTTACCCCGTTTTAGTTAAGTTGCCATGGTGATGGACAGTAGTCAGGCTTTCTAGACTCACGCAAACGTTTCTTGTGCTACCTGTTTATCATCAGGCTTGGCTATCGTGTCCGCTGACCACATTGTGGAACCAACATGAAGATGGACCACATCAATGCAGCTCAGCCAAGTCTCTCATTGTAGAACAGTGAACCCATCTTTGTGACTGGCCTAGCTTCAATAACATGCACTTACAAAAAGGTGTGTCCGGGGGGGGATAATCATGAAACTACAAACTTAAAGGAGAAAAAAAGTGTGGTCTAATATAACTTTCTGAAGACATACAAAACATTTACATTTAAAAAATACTTTTCTTTCTTCATACATATATAATATCCTCCTATTCCAGTTATAAGGATTTTTTTGTCATTATTAATAACACCATTACTGTAAAAAGTAAATATCTCATAAGCTTTCTATTGCCAACAAAATGTCTGCCCCTTCGAACACTTCAACACTTCAAAGCACAGCGGGAGCTATGTATGTAAGGCCGATGTGATGATTTCATGAATCCACACATTTATATTGGCAAATAAAAACCCAAAACAACAAAAGAATGTCAGAAGGACAAGGATATAGCTGCTGTCTTAAGGTAATAAGCACCATGACGAATTTCCCTCAGATATACACCAGGTGCCAGGTTTCAACTTAACATTTTAGCGGTACAATCTTAGCAGTGCTGCTCGGTGCACAATTATTGCAGATAAGGGGGGATACTGTTCCTGACTCTAACCTGCTACAGATACTCCTGAACTTCAAAACAGCAATTCAGTCTGAACCTTTCAACCCACACAAAACTATTTTCACCACCTGGTGTTTTGAATTGTCCTGTGTTCTCTGCGTTGCTTTCTGTATCAAAATATATGATTGACAAGTCAAGATTGTTTTTTGATAAAGATAAATACACTGTTGAGTTCCTGTTCCCATTTCTTAACTCAAAAATGCAAGTACATGCCATTATCTTGTTAGATGTAATGCACTCTGGTTCTACAGAGGGTGGATAGGACAAATGAGAGTTCTAAGAAACCAGGAGGAATCTGTTGGAATTTGTGGTTATCCTTTAGGATTAAGCACTGAATTTAGTTAGGCACACAGCTGTTGCACACTGTTCAGAGGCATAAAAGGTCACTTCCAAAAATAAAAACTTCCATTGCTTAGAAATTAACCCCGTTCCTCATGTGAATAACTGACACGCAAGGAAAACAGTGTATAGGAGAAACATAAAAAAAGAACACTGGATACAGTATAGGAACACTAACAAATAATCCTAGTTTTAATTTTTTGTTGTTTGTGTATAAAAAAAAAATCAGTATTTTGTGAAGAAACGCAATTAAAACCCTGGCTTTTGCAGTGAATGTCATTTGATGGGTAAGTCTGAGTAGTCCACCTGTGCAAGGGTAACTGCAAAGTTGATATGCAACAAATATTTTTGGTGGGGTATTTAATAAAACTTTTTCTTGTTCTGCTGCACATATTTCACATTCCTGTGCACACAAAAACAATTTATATTGCAGATTGATCTTCAGGATCCACTACAAGCACCAGGACTAAAACACTAACATGCAACCCTCTCCATTATCATCCATAAATGTTTCTGAAAGCCAGAACTCACCATGAGCTTTCAAGTAGCTTTTCTACTAAATTCTTTTTTACAGAAGGTGAGAAAAACAACCAAAAAACAAAGGAACATGACAGTTCAGAGCTTATTCATCAGTAGACAATCTCAGAGTTGGGACTTCATGCAGAAACCCACTATGAAGTGACTGGTTTTGATCAGCCACTGGAAAATAAAGTCAGCATTGCAGCGAACCTTAAATATTACATAGGTTTGGGGACACTGCAAAATATCACAGCCCTGGTGAATATTAACACAAATATCAATGTCAATGGAAGCATTTCACTATAATTTAAAAAATAAAAATAGACACTCTATAATGAGATTTAAACTATTATTGTATAAAATTAGTACACACCTTTTCTATTAGATAAAGAGCTATGATAAGTAATTTTTGGACCTTTAACAGGCATTATGAAGGGTTGCCACATCCAGCCATTCACTTCTTAAATTTATGCACAACAGTGCACATTACCAGACACTTAGCACCACTCAGTATGGCTTTGTACATTGCCAACCTGACTTTCGCCAACTCAAGACTGCGCCAAACATTATTGCAAAGGGTAACTTTCAAAAGAAAGAAAAAAATGGAATCTGCTGACAATATCAGACATTCCAGAAGACATTCAAATTAAAATGTGGGAGAAAGCCACTGTTCAAAAGGTGAGAACATAAACACTATATAACCCAAGGATAACAAATTGTAAAGGCCATTAAGAACTAAAATTCACCTTAGGAAAAAAAAAAAGTGACCAATGAGACGAAAGAAGAGATATACAGTGAATCAATTTTACCTATGAAGCTAAGCTTTTACAAATTGCTGTATGCTATTTTTCCTCTTATAATAAAACAATTTGAGGCTGTATCAAAAATTTAGTAAAAAAATTAGATTGAGAATTTTTAATCATTTTCTTTTTTTTGATGATTTCACTTATGAAACACCCATTTCATTCCCCCCCTTCTCGCCTTCAGTGATTCATGTGCCTGGAACCGTGATTTCAAAGCTATGGATCAATCGCATAGGCTTATTATAGTACTACTGCACTGTTTTTTTTTTTTTTAATGTGAGAACAAGAGCATCACTCTACATAAAAAAAAATAATAACCCACTTTCCAAAATAACCTGCAGGAAGCTTTTTTATTGGACAACTGCTCAGCTTATTTTTCAATATTGATGCAGGTATTTACACAGGCATACAACTGGGTACAAAGACACTTTTTGTGTAACACTTTATATCAGGAATAAAAATGGCACCAATATACAATATGAAACCAATGGCCATGTGCATTCTAACAGATGATTTCAAAATTAGCTTTTTTTCCAGGGTTGGCAGGTGGGCAGACACTATGAGCGTGCCATTTAAAAAAAAAATATTTAAATGACAAACCCTGTTCATAGTTTTTTTTATAAAAGGTTTCCTGCAGGTTATTTCAATCTGGTACTTACCAACAAAATAAAATCTAGCAGAACATTTTTTTCAGATATACAGTGGATTAAATGAAAAAAAAAAATCTTTAAGTCTCATTTTTAGGCTACCTCTTGTTATGCTTCTTTTTGCTAGACACATGTGAATAAGGATAAAAACAGTACAATTAGTGTTAAAGGCAAACCTTATTGAATTGAACGCCAACCCCAGTGCTGCCTGCTGGTCAGTACATGTCCCCCAAGGTTATGTTTTTTTTGTAACAAAACATTTAAGTCTGCAGTCTGTTTGGTTTTTATTGTCTTGTATTATTTAAAAATAAAGAGTTCATACAATAAAAAGAGTGCTGTTAGGCAAGAAGGGTTTTGATTTGAAGTCCATAAAACAAACAAAAAGAAACTGGGGGGAAAAAAACGCTGGGGTGGGTGTACCTCTTGGTATGCCGTTTCAGTTGTAGCCATCATTGGAAGGGACTAAGTTCTTGACGAAAGCACTTGCAGGCTACCATCTAGAGTTTTTCCTTCCTTAACCCCTTTGCAGCCATACCTAGCCCTCCCTCCCTTGTTATACCTCCCCCACCCTTCCCTCCCAACTTTCCAAACAGACAACACTGGTGTGGAACTGCAAAGTTCCCTTCTCCTCCTCTCCTGGAGGTTCCCCCAGATGTTATGGTGGCACGTAGGGAGGTGGCGATCTGTAGGGTGTCATGTTCTTTGGACGAGAGCCTTTCCCTTCCATAGGGGCAGTGAAGGGCGGGGGAGGCTGATAAGGGGGTGCGTTAGGATCCTCGTCCCGCAGAGCAGTGTACTCTCCCAGAAGGTCCTGGTTAAGAGGGGTGGTTTCTGGGCTGACCATATTGGGGTACTCTGGGGGTGGTAGAGGAGGCTTCTCCTCCTGTAGGATGAGGGGCATACTGGATGAAGGTGGGGGTTTTGAATCATCCAGCTCGTCGGCAAAAATGATTGGCACACCCTTCTTAATAAAGGTGGCCTGGTCTTCAATTGTGAGTTTTCCCTTCCGCTTCTTTCGATAGCAAATCATGGCAATTATGCCAGCAATTAGAAGAATGGCAGCTACCACCACTGCTGGGATGACTGTGTGCAAGTACACATCATCGGTGCTCTGGCGTCCTGTACCTCCTGCAGGCGTAGCAGGAGGGGGAACAGGCATTTGTATTATTCCAGGTGGTACAAACATGTAATTTCTGCAACTTCCTGTCCCCTTGATAGTGATGTTAATGGGCTTAAAGTCTGGCTCCATGACATTGTTGAAGGAGAGGGTGGGTTTGCCTTGGGTGTCTGAAATCTTCTTGCTCATGGCCTGAATCTGTTCTTTTGGACAAGGGTCCTGCTGCAAACTATTGTTGGTCCACTCGACCACAATGGAACCCTTTGAAATGTTCTTCAGAGTTACAGTGCTGCTGTTACGATCCCCAAATGCGTAGGCAAGTTTCTTAATGAGGAGAATCTTCTTGTGCACATCATTAGTCACCATATGGGGCTCCCCACGGAACCGAGCTGCAAAAAGGACAGGTGGCTTGTCATTGTGAGGCCAACGGTGCACATGAACCTCAAAAGCATCCACCGAAGTCAGGCCACCCTTGTCAGTTGCATGCATGAAATATTCATGTTTTCCCACATGGGGTGTATCTGGCAAGCCATACATGAGCTGACTGGTGCTATTGAACTGTATCCAAGAACTATCCTCAACTGTTTCCTTCTGGTTCTTCCTTAGGGTCAAACGCAACTTATCTGTTGTGCCATCCTGGTGATCATAAAATGTATCTGAAGGAATCTTCACTTCAAAGTAAGTGCCAACCCAGGCATCCACCTTATCAATGTGATTTCGTAGCTGTGGTGGTGTGTTACTAGTATCTGGTAGGCTAACAGATGGGGGACCTTTGGGAGTCTTGGGTGTGGTGGTGCTTCTTTCTCTGGGGACTGGAGTGGATGTCTTTTGCTTTCTGGGTTTCTTTGTGGAAGAAGGTGTTTTTGGCCTCCTGGTAGTAATGGTTGATGATGTTGGAGTGGCAGTGGCCTCCACAAAAACAGGTCTCGTCATAGTGGGTTGTATAGGTATTGTACTTGTGGTTTCCAAGACTCTTGTAGGCTGAATAGGCCCTAAGGTAGGAGTATGAGCAATAGGATCTCTTGTTCTGATCGTAGGCTTTACAGGTAGAGGGACAGGGCCTCTCACTGGAGGGGCAGTAGTGTCAGTGGTAGGAGCAATGGATGGAGAGGTAGGGGTTGGCACTATGTGAATGGGTGGTTGAGGAGGAGGTGTTGTTGGAGGCAGTGCTGAGGGGATAGGTGTGGGGGTGGCATAAAGCTGTCGTCTGATCCTTTTGGGAACATGGGGTTTTTTGTTGGCAATATGCCAACCTACAACTGGGTAACCCAGCTGTGCTGACATAGTTCCTTCTTTTGCTGGCACTTGCACGCTGCTGATGTCAGGAACGCTACTCTGATCAAGGGCACAGCCCAGTTTCCAGGACAGCAATGCTCCATTTTCCACCACCTTTTTTGCATTCCCAGGCCCAGCCATGAACGCAGACATGTCAAAGAGTCTGTTATTGACAACAGGCAGGAGCTTCATATGTTGAAGACTAACTTCGGAGAATTTCTTCATCTTACTCAAGAGCTCCACTCTTTGCAATGATGTCATTTTTGTTAAATCCGCATCCAGTATAACTGTCAGAACAGTCACGGGATCCTCATTACCGCAGATGAAAGGTTGAACCTCATTGGCAGATTGGATTGCCAGTTGGATAGGATCATCAGCATGTTCTTCTGGATGGACCTCAATGGAGAAAACATCAGGAGTTTGAGTAACATGGCTCCCATTAGCCATCAACTCCACAACCGAGACAGAGATGTAATGGACACCCTTATCTGCCTCCACAGGAAGTCCTTGTAACATATGGCTTTTGGGATCCCAGTGTAGCCAAGAAGGCAAGCTGTCCTTGCCAGCCTCGGTTACCTAGAAAACAAAGAGAGATATTTGTCAAAAAGAGTTAAGCAACTACAAATGAAACAAAAAAACATCAATGATAAAGCATTTAGATTCAGAAACATAAAAAAGTGTTTGGACTTGTGGTTAAAATACATGACTTAGAATCAACCTAAAATCATCTGCATGTGATATCTGTGCAGTGAACAATAGGAACACCCTTATAAACACTGTTTGCAAGCAAAACATTCATTCTGTTTTTTGCTCCTTCTGTAACCACTTAAAGCTTAAGAACCCCTGAGATCCAAGATGCCTTTAAAAAAAGGTAGCACCTAGGATTTTTTTTTAATCAAATCACCATTTTTCCCTAATTTTGTACCCACCCAGTCTGGAATAACCAATAATATAGGATTTAGATCTGTGGCTGTCTCTGAGTGGTACAGGAGTTACAGACCTGTCCCTCCCACATGTCCACCTTTAAAGAAATTCACCATTTGATATTTTGTAAACACAGCAGCGTATTAAGAGTTAGCACTGATTAAAGGAGTGATGTGCCTTTCACTAATGTCGCTAGAAGCCTGTAGTCAGCAAGTTCACAGGAGTCACTGTTTGCTAGGAAGCAGAGTGGACTGGCTAATCCAAACCCTATTATAGCTCAATGCATTTTTATAATTTCTTAAACTGGTACGCTTACCTCTCCCAAAAATTAGGTATGGTAATCTACATCAGAAATGTCAAAACCAATGATTAAAGAAACCTAGAAATATACCTTGACTGTGCTTTTTTCTCACAATGTTTACACAACAGTACCAGAACTTGCTTGGTTATTTCTAGAAGTTCTTGCCAGGTTGTAATCAGGTTTTAGGCAACCCAAAACCTGAATAAAATGTAAAGAAAAATGTAAATGTAAAGAAAATATGGTAGCTATGTTTTAGTTTTGGGGTTGTGAAGTCCATTGTAAATCCTTTATGTGTAATAGATTAATAGAACATTAATTGTGTGTTAATCTGGTACTAGGAACTGACCTCTATACATGATTTACTACATGGTCATTAATAAAATTCAAAAAGTTCTCATACATGCTTTATGAATGGATACTTTAATATTTATAACTTTGGTATGCATTATAAAGTGTCATTTTCATGTGCTACCAAATATTCTGTAAAGGATAGCTATACCGAATGTGAGAAAGCTAATGAAAACTGTCAATGTTACAGCCTTTCTTGAGGGAATTAAGAATGAAATGGGTATCTAGCTAGGTAGAACAAATCCATTCTATGTCAGGGTTTCACAGCCAAATTACAGGAGTATAATACTTCCACTTCTGTGAGGTGAGACCTGTGAAATTAGGCACTTCTGGAATGGCTCACATTGGAGCACAACCCTCAGCCACTTTATCCCTTCAGACTGTGAGCCTTTCAAAATCTCACCACAGGGAAGCTGTCTGAATTAATACAATCTCTCACTGCTAAATCTCACATGAGTGATTGGAAAAGACAAAGACCATTATAGAGCAAAAAGGATAACCCAGTGCTAAATCCACACCATTTAACTCTAAGAAAGGATTTTGCATCACCAATAGTAACTTTCCTCCTTCTACTTTTTTGACCTGTCACTAAGGTGAGAAGAACAGAAAGCCAGATAACAAAACAACTGTCATTGTAATTGTAAGAATGATTCACATCATATCAGGCCTACTTAGAACCTCTTCAGCTGAACATGGCCAATGTGATTTCCCTGCCTTTCACTGAAAGTCAAGCTGCGCCTTGTCAGGGTGGCAAAACGGATCTGAGAGCAACATTATTCCTCAGGACGAAAATGGCTCTGGCACGAACAGGAGATATGAAAAGTTCTCCACCTCTGTTTAGAGGACATTGCAAGGCCATAAATATCATTGTCACTTGCTTCCCTAACAGTCGTCCATACTAAACTTAGCAGCTTTAAAGGGGAACTGCAGTCCCGAATTATCAGACCGGTTATTAAATCTCAGATATGCGAAGATAAATTCCTAGACTGTACAAAACAAAAATCACAAATTCCAAATTTGGCACAAAATGATTAACTTTGTGGAAGTACCGTAAGTCACCATATTATCCTTAACCCCTGGTCTCGCTGTGAACGAGAGCAAGAGGACAATAGTGTGATGCAGCCCCTTCCCACTCACCAGTCACTCTAATAATGAATGTAATGCAATGTACGAGCAAATAAGTACAGGTTATGCAGCATTCATTTGCTGAAATTTTCCAACATTATCTGCATGCAGAGATAAGTAAGTCATTTTCTTTAAATCTAGAGCAGTATTTCTGTTGGATTAAAAGATGTATTCGCAAACCTGCTTCTTTATAATGTAATAAGGTTGCTTTATGTCACCAGAAGTTTTGTTGTTTTTTTCTGAATTGCAGAATAGGGTGTTTGCGCATGCCTTGAAATTTCAGATATTCTGTGATATAAATTGGAGGTTTTAAAAGTTAGTGTACATTTTACATTTATTGTGGTTTGAAATACACTCATCAATGCTGATTCTTTTTAACCCTGAAACATTAAATAGTGTTGCAGTTCTCTTGCAATGTTAATCACTCAATACTACATTAGTGCAAAATGCGGTAGAGAAAAAGACATTTAAGGAGTTAATAATTTACCACAGATGGGGAAGTACTGTGTGGAAAATTAAAATGTTAGCAGTTTCGTTATCTACTTCTAGGTTACTTAATAGTCTGTCTATAAAAAATGCTTAGATTTCACATAGCTGACTAAATAGTGTAACAGCAGAAAACACCGCAATGTGAAGAGATCCTGATTACAGACAAGAGGGTCATGGGATCTAAACCCAGGTGAGACACTGTTTGAGAAAGGTACTTCACTCAAATTGTCCCATTAAACACATTTTATGGAACTATAATCTAATTGTGATGCATTTGGCAGGTTTATACTAGTAAGGGATATGCCAGTTATGAATATCCCGCAATGGAAATAAAAGGAATGTAAGGCTTTAAGACATACATCTTTGGTAATTTCACATCTTTGATTTTGAATGCTCTTTAAAAGTGTCTAAGGCCCTTTATACATTGAGTCTAAGATCACAACATTATATAAAAGCGTGCAGAGAACAACAATGCATCCCACACACACACAAAGGCTAAAAGTTCAACAGCTAAATTCAGAATAAGTATAGCGTTCCTGGTTTCACATTGTACCATAGGCAGAAAGGAAAGATTATCACAAAGCTGGTGAGGCTTGGTGACAACAGATGTATAAATAAATTTAGTACACTTAAAAAAACTTTAAAAACCAGACTCAGATCTTAAAATGAAACAATGCTCGTTTTGAAAATAACTGATAATAGGTAATGGCCGGATGGAAAACGCGAATAAGGAAATGGACTTTCAAAACCCCCAAAATATTTAGTCTATAATAAATATATACTGCTCAGCCATATTAAAACAAGCACTTAAAAAAAACACTTTTGCTTCAGTGTTACAGTCTGACAGTTAGTAGCTGTTGCAGTACCCTGTAAAAAGGGGTATTGGCTACAACAACATGGCTATGGGAAAAAAAAAGGTAAAAGTGCCTCCTATTCAAGGTTTTAAAAGCACTGCCACGTTTCTTCCACTTATTTCCATTTCACTGTTCATGCTGACGTTCGTTGGGTTAACTATGTCATTTCCTTTTAGGATTTTGTATCCTTGGATGATGATTGTCTATAATAATCGACTACAGACAGAAATGTTTCAATAGTCTTTCAAGTGAATCACACAATTAACTTTGTACTGTTTACAAAACAGTTAATTGTAACCTTGATTTAAGTTCTATGCTCTTAACTGTATAGAAGCGGAGCATTTTCTATTTTGCGTCTGCAAGCAACACCCTGTATTTGTCTACTTTAAAACTTACCACTACCAGTGTAATGCTAAAAATAAGACCAAGCAGCCCACTCAGTGAAGTACACACTCTTAGCCATAGAAACAAAAAATCCTCCGCACCCAACCTATACAAGTTAATTTTACAGTTAATAATTCCTAGTTGATAAATTATTTAAGGCTGCTGCACCCACGATAGATCATTAATGCGCTAACCAGTACACAGCCATCACAAGGGGAGCTGTGCTAAAGCCTTGATTTTATTCTGCTCCCATCACAGTCTTTTTCAACCTTCCAGTCTTTTCCCCTATTGGTATTTTTCTAATCAGAAAAGCCATTCCAAAATAAAATTGACAACTGAGATGCTTCTAAAGACTGTTGTTATCCAGTCAGCTATCACTTTTGAACCTTTCACTCCAGAGGAGGGAAAATGAGGCAAAATAATAAGAGCATATGCTGCCCACAATATTCAATACAAGACGATGTTGTAGTTGAATCCAATGCTACTGTAGTTCATCTCAGAATGTTAGCAATCCAAGTAATGTGTGGTAACCACTAGTATAGAAAGCTCTACAGACTGCAAAACATTTTCTACCACCATTCGTTCACCATCCTTCTGAACACAGTCCTGGTTTCAAACATCACCTTAACACCAAATTTTACAATACAGAGCAAGGCCCAAAGTTTCAGTGTTGGTCTGGGTTACAGCATGGTACCAAAATGACGCAGACATAACTGCCCATTTTAAAATTGCTGTAGCTTGCTTTTTAAATCTCAAAGCACAAACCTATGCTGTTTACTAGCATGTAAACAGCATAGATATGCTGTAAGGGTTGGAGATTTAAGCAGCCAGGGCTTGGAGTGCAGATCTCTTACTAAAAAACCTCTTTTGTCGATAACCAAACTGCTTTACCAGGGAGCAAAGCATTTAGGATGCCAGACACAAGATATCCAGCTGTCAAGATAATAAACAGATTCTTATTATAGCCCAGAATACCCCTATAGCCCTGACCTTCAAACACAAGCTTAGAACAGCCTTTAAAATGTTTCCCCAAGATTGAAAATCACTTACACATAAAAATAAATTCTTTCACATTTCCATTTAATTAACACCACTGGCCTTTTATCTTTGGCAGTCTCAATAGTCAAAACCTTTTTTAAAAAAAAGGAAACTAAACTTATAAGGGGATTTATAAGTGAACTATAGCTTTCAGCAAGTCTACACTGACATAAAAGGATCTTGCTAATACTTCATTTTTGCTTTAGAAACAGTTGCTAAAAAGTGTTTGCTAAAAAAAAAGATATAAAAATGGTATAAAAGATCCAGTTTCATTCAATTCTAAAATACTTTTAACAGACAGCAGTTTTATTTCTACTGTCAGAACTAGCCTTGCATTTTTCATGAATTAAGACGGGCTACAGATCATTCATATTAGGATTTGCACTGAATTGCCACAAAAAGAAAATATATTTACGCCACAATAATGTAATTGTTTACTTATTGATATAAATCTTTCCCTGATTATTTATAGCAACAATAACCAAAGCTGAAGCAGAACTGCTGAAACCTGCATTACAAGGCTCCCATTACTCATGTTTAACCTCGCTGATCCATTAAGCACTGCAACGCAATGCTGCAGTTTACAGCATCATTCTATTAAAAGTATTGGGCTATTTCAAATTAATCCCCATTTCCAATATGAACAGTTCCTGTCTAATTTCAAACACTATGACCTCATTGCTATTACCCTGAACAGATTTGCTACTTTGGTTAGAACAAAATACAGTTTTGGAATCTGATCAAAAATAAATACTTCATACTGAGTTGAAAATGTATATGTAACAAAGCTGGTTTGCAATGGTCTTGCAGAAAACATACAAAGTAGTATATTAATGGAAACCTAAAATAAGTATATTGCATGAAATGCTACACTAAAATAAGTATATTGCATGAAAGGATCCGACTGGGGTGCTACATCAGAGTGCACAACACAAAAGAACAAAGCAGAGGTTAATCCCACACTGAGAAATAGAAAAAAGCATTAGAGCCTTCCTCAGGTGGCAAATGTGTTTTTTCATTTCTATTTTTCAGCAAGAAATTAACTCATATTTTTTCCTTTACTGTATGAACTGTTCAGAATCAAATTTTCCAAAGCTGCTAGTTTGTCACTTATCTTAAAGTCATAAGAGTTCCATTTTTCAGGATCTCACATGTCAAAATACAAAGGCTTTCCTTATGGGCAAAGGGTTAAAAGTTCCTATACTTCATAATGTACAGCCATAGTTCCAAAAGCCTGTGGGTGAAAACCAGTGCATGTCAAATAATGTAACAAAAGGAGCAATTCCTTAGGGAAATTGAATTTTCTTTCTTAGGCAGATCGGGGGAGAAGAGAAAAGCATGTCTGATAAAAAAGCAGGAGAAAGAGTTGTATTGTTCAACAAAAGAAGGTGGCAAGAGTAAAAAGGAGACTATTGTATCAGTCTGAGGACAGCTGTAATGATAAGATTTCATATTTCGTTAGAGTAGGCACAGGCATGCCTTTGTAATGTTATGCGGGTGAAATGGAGGCTGAGCAGATGAAACGTTGTCTGAGCTCTTGATTTTCCTGTGGAAAATGAGAAGGCTAGGCAGTCCAGGCTTGTCTGTGAATGTTTAAGAGGCTCAGAACTCTTATTCCGAAGAGATGACCTGCTATTAGGATTATAAAAAACTGCTATAAAAAAAACTGTCATTCAGCTAATAAAAATATAACTCTTCTACGCTTTTCTACTGGAATTTGCAACACAAAAGGATAAAGTCTTAAATATTTACTGGGAATATCACCTTCTGAAGCAGCTCTATTTAAACCACAGTGTCAAAGCATTTATTAAAATACTTCTTTCTTCAGGAGAAAAGCTTGTGAATGTGTTCTGTTGTCACAGTGGAATTACCTCTGTGACAAAACCTTTCTTTCAAGTCATGACAATGCTCAGCATTTATTTAAAAAAGTAAAATTTAAGGATAATAAAAAATGTCATGAAAATTCAATTTCCACAAGATGAGATAGTTAAAAATGGCACTGACCTTTTAATCAGTGCCTAGGCACTTCAATAGTTAAATCTAATTTCTCACATTATGCGTTTCCAATCAAGTATTATACAGTTTCAAAGTGTTCCAACTGTGAAACATGAATGGATTTCATGTGTAAGCAAGCAAAATGAGTGCCCTACTCTGTAAAACAAGTCTGAACTACATTGAAAATTCAACTGCTGTGTGAAAATCAGAAGACCTATTACAGTATTTTGTTTAAAAAAAAACAGTTGGGAGCTGTAAAACTACATTTATTCAGGTAGGAACAAGGATTCAGAAATTCCTCCTCTCACTTCTCTCGCAATGCAGATACCAAGAACAGCATGTCTTCTCCAAAGCAAAATTGGTAGTTTGCAGTAAAACCACAAACGAGGCCTTCAGAAGCCAAATGAAGCATACCACCGTTCTCTATGAAAGGCACACATTCAACTCCGAAGTGAGCCAGGGCCGTGCAAGAAGGGAAATTGAATACAAATGGAGCCCGCTGCTTGTAAGGGATGAGAACAGACTTCAAGTTATTTACTTATTTTGGTACTTATTTTATCATCTGGAGGCATTGCAGCACATCACATTTTACTGGAAAGAAACATTTACTGGAGATTCACGACATATATGGCTACATATTCGATCCCAACAGCGTCAATCTACAAGCCTGTTAAGACTCCATTTAATTATTTGTGAGTTTGTGTCCATACTCTATAAAGGAAGTGGGAGACTACCTTTCTACAAACAAGAAGCCAAAGTAAACCTGAAGTAAAAACCTCTCCTGTGAACTACAAGACTACCATATTATATTAATAGAAATCTAACTTATGAAATAACTTCAAATACAAAATTACTCCATTTCCATTTCTGTTGTGTGTTTCCCTACGTTTTTGTTGCATTTTTGGGGATTTCAAAATAAAAAAAGAATGTTCATGTGACATACAAAATCATATGATTAAACATGCATAAGATATGAAGCATGGAGGTTTTCCAATCAAAATATTCCTTAATAACAATATAAAAAATGTCTCATGTCAGCTCATAAATGTATGCATAGACCAAACTCTTATTGATAAACACTTAACTTACTGTATAATCTTCACATTAGTGAGGAAACAGCAATTTTAGTAAGACAAAACATGCAAGGAAAATAAGCTGTTTTTCCAATGCCTTTAATAATTTAAGGGCAGAGTGTGAAGACTAGAGAATTAAATTAACTGAAAAAAAATTGGCTTAACCTGAAGTGCTTTTAGGAACAGGTACAGTAAAAGTTTTCACCTACGGTTTCTCAGGTGCCATTTGCCAGTCCCCCAAACATGTGATCTTGTTTATCACTAGGCAAGCTGTCTGAACTTTTTTTAAATATAAATTAAGAAGCAATCCAGAAGCTAATGATGCAGTACAAGTGGAATTTCTCACCAGTCATCTTGCACAGTTAGCCAAATGAGAGGTGCTGTCATTTCTATATTGAGAAAATGCATGTGGATCACTGAACCAGAGGATGCTAGTCACGCAGTCAGGCTCCGCATGGATCTGTGATGGCAACAGCACCACTCTCCAATCTATCTGCTAGTTTCTTTTCAAGCAGGCCTCAGAGTCCATTATACTACAGTTTAACAAAAGCCTGTCACACCAAGATTGACTATACAGGACCTTTCTAAAAATAAGGGTATAAGTTTTAAGGGAGCTTGAGGGAAGGGAAGTTTTTTTTATTAAGTAATTCATTAATACACAGACCTGTAGAATGAAAATCTCAGTCATACCACATGGACATCTATGTGACCACTGAATGTGCAAGGTTTGGCTTATAGGCACCAACGGGTCATCTTATTGTACAGAACACAAACCTACTGCCCTCTAGTGGCACGGTCCTTCTATTTGCTAAAAAAAAAGAAGAAACTAAAATTCTCTCCTAGTTATTGATAACATTTGAAAACAACACCAATAGGTTCTTAACCATGGTTTTTAAAATGTATTTCTAAATGCTGATCTTCACTTCACTTTGATTCTGCTATATTACATACTCGGCATGATCCATGATCTGGAAATCTGCAGCATAGAGATAAAGGCAGAAATGAACGCAAAATGTAAATTCTTTATAAAATATGGAGACTTCAACAAAAGCCTGTTGCCATGTTAAGAGAATCAAAATAAATAAATGAAATCTAAGACGAGACAGACTTCAGCAGGCTAATCTGGAACAATTTACGTTTGACCAAAATATGAGTCACTGCCGTCTCTACATGTTTTACTGATACAAGTTTTCCGTTGCCACTGGTGCCGGCGCTAATTAGATTTCAGGACCAGTCCTTCTGTAAATACTAGAGAGAAAAAAAAAGCTTGTCATGGCTGGATCAGTGCAAACTCACAGCAGCAGGATAAAAAAAGAGAAATGCACAGACTCCGAATGGCTAAAGAGATTCCCATTTTTGCTCTGCCTTTCATCACGAACATCAATTGACTTCACAAAATCCAAAACGTATCTGACAAGAATTACAAATAAAAAGACAAAGGTATAACAAACACATAAATGCTGCTTCTGTATCTCACACTATGCCCAGCAGGGTCCTTGAACGGTGTTTTTCATAGTAGTCATACAGTCCTGTGATATAACCTCTCTATAAGAGACCACCACACTAATCACTTCAGGTATTAAGGTATTTAGATCTTCAGGGTAATTTAAAGTGAAGGCAGCTGTTTTTATGGCTACCTACCACTCTGCAGCTGGGTGTAGTGCCAAAAAATGAGCAATAGAGTAAAGGCTGCGCTTGTTTTTTCACTTAGCTGTGAAACGCTTAAGATTTTACCCCTGTTGAGATATACACAAAAGGATGTATCTGTCAACACTGAATAATTTTGCTTATTAGAATATTATTATTATAATTAGTCTATTATGACAAAGAAGCATAAAAATTAATTACTGAACAAGCAAATTCGTATTTAAAGGTGTAAAATGCTTTGCTTCTTGTTTACTCTTTTTTTTTTAATACTTGGTGCATTTCTGTAAAGATCATGCATAGAAATGGGTCTTACTGAGCAGCTTTACTCAAGCTTTCTGAGGAGAAGCAGAAAAACGTAGATCCAAACTCTTTTCATACATATCTTCTGACCTTGCATAAAGTATATCATAGAACCTTTTTGAAGTTCCAATGTCTTAAAAGATGAAAAGCTTCTACCAACGTCAAAGATTCTTTTGGAACACACTGCTTAACGTATAACTATTTCATAACTTTTTTTAACACAAAGAAAACTAGGTCGGAGAGTTTTTGCTCCAACATGCAGCTCAACCATCCAGCAGTACACGAGGTGACAATCAGGCCATAAAAGAAATGTGTGAAAAACTAAAACAGGTCAAGAGAATACTTATATAAAAAAAATCTGCATAGACAAATTCCTTTAGTGTGAGTGGAGTGTGGCAAAAATAATTAGTTTTAAAATATTTTAGAGGAACAGCTGTACCTACTTTTCCCTTGCAGAAAAAGAAAATGTATTTGGGCATAGCTGTCAAGAGAGATTTACCAAACATGTCAAAAAGGTTCATGGTTTCGACTAAAAGAAACATTTGACAAGGCAGAAATAAATGTACAGCTATAAATTTACATGGGGAGTGTTTGAGACATCTTGCCATTCGAGAGGAAGACTGCACATCTGTCTGTGGGGGTCGTGGCAGACAAAAAGCAGGAATGTGCTGGAGTCATGCATTTTCATCAGCTGGCACATACTTTCAAACCTCCATCTGCTGAGAAACACCTCAAGCCTGTGGAATGGGAGCCCACACAAGCATTCACACAAAATTATTCGGGGCATTCAGGTCACAGTCTTCCATTCATTCTAGAGAACTATGCACACCGAAAAGAGAAAACAATGCATCACTAGCTGAACCCAATTCAGCTCTATCCATCGATGCCTAATCTTGTAAACTTCCGGTTGCAAAGAATCAATTGTGTGGCAAGCTCTAAATCAACTTGTCCTTTGAGCAAAATAGCCAGGCATTAATGACTACTCGTTTTGGCAAACTGGTCCATTGTGACCACCACATTTGTGGAAATACCTTTTTTTCTAGTCAGCATTGAAATCTGGAAAAATAATGAAATGGTTATTTTTTCACAGGCTCTGATCCTATATGATACAGTAACTACCTCATAAAGCAAGCTGATAAGATAAAAAAACGGAGTCATCAAGTTTCTGTTATTTTTATAGAAATGAACTGTACATGACCACAAAAGGAAATACGTAGTCTCTTGAAACCAGAAACAAGAAATACTTGCTTCAGACAGCCACAAATAACTGCAAATAAGATGAGCTACACAGCTGAATCTGCAATCACACAGTTTAAGCACTGATGGCCTCAGGAGGCATTTGTTACATATGTTCTGGTTTGTCCACAGACAACTTTTGAATTCAGTCTCCTTCACTCTAACCTGTTAACCGAGAAGCCTTAACATTTTTCTAAATGACAGATAATGTTAGGATATTTTTACAAATCAGAATTATTTGGAGCACGTCTCTCTCACATGTGCTCCAGGATGACAGCTAGCATTTCTAGCAGAGGCCAGGCTAGCTGTCATCTTGGAGCACATGTAAGGGAGACAGATACAAACTGCTGTAATGCAATAGATTTATTGTCTGGTCAAAATTTACTCAACTGTTCCTTTCTCTGCATAGCTCTTTCTAGAATGCTTGATGAGAATATATTGGCAACACTGATATAACAAAGAACTGAGAACTATATGATCTTTTTGTACCATTAAGATTTACAGAACAGACAGAGACACTTAAGTAGCCTTAAGCAAGGTGAATAATTAATCTTAAACATACTACACACAATTTTTCCCCCTTACTGATCGGCATAAGATGCCTGGTGAATAGAAACCTTGTACAGTACAGAAATTAATTTGCAATTTAGCTATAAACGTGATACTTAATTTCATTGCTATTGCCCTCTAAAAGTGAAATAACCATCACCTCCCTCCAATAATGACTAAACTTCCTTATGTTACTCTATATTACACAGTCTTTGTAATGGTCAGGGTCAAAACCCACAGCTCTAAGGGACAGGAGACATGGGCAACATCCTCTGAATTCTCTTTTACTGCAAAACAGCATAGCAGGACAAATTCAAAGCATTTCCCTCCAGTGAAAATTTCACCTGCTTTCCAAAAATATTTATGCTGTCTCTTGCTAGATTTGTACCTTTGAACACTGACAGGTCCCCATCAGAAAAAGCTTTGAGAATTACCTTGTCAAGCAGCACACTTTGATATCAAGATACAGTTCAGAGTATAGGAAGTGGCAGTTTGTTACTAAATACTCTGACATACTGGGTTTTAATCTCAACCAGTATTCACCAGGAATTTGAAAAATACTTCACCTATGAAATGAAGAAAGTTCTATACTATGAGTAGAGTACCATACTTCCAATGTTTATTTCTTATAATGCAACATCCCTTTGAACTTACTGTTGACTGGTTGGGTTTTCAGTTAAAAAAACTGCAGTCTAATCTCTAAATGTTAAAAAT
Source organism: Lepisosteus platostomus (assembly GCF_059453375.1). Taxonomy (NCBI): domain Eukaryota; kingdom Metazoa; phylum Chordata; class Actinopteri; order Semionotiformes; family Lepisosteidae; genus Lepisosteus; species Lepisosteus platostomus. Next base: position 59,488,322 of record NC_142616.1, read on the forward strand.
ACTTTTTGTTTAAACATCTTAGCTTCGCAAGCCACATAAGCCACTCAAGCAGTTTACAGGTGACACTGGCCACTAATCCCAATTAGATTAACTCGCATTACAGTCCAGTGTATCTGCACAAAGTTTAGACCTGTCCAAAACCAGTTGGCATTCACCAAACCTCTTAGCTCACATCTAAATGAGTCTTTTACTGTGTAACCTAAAAAAATATGCATCTAGCTATACACTGAAGAAATGTATAAGATCAATTAGTTGACAACTATGTTGACAACTATGTGGAATATATAAAGCATTCAATTAATACCATAGCATTTCTAGTTGCCTGATAACAATGCTACTGAAGTCAGTATAATAATAAATCACCATCTGCAGTGAGTTGGTATTATGGAACAAATGCTTCCCACAAAGAAAGGAACACATTTTCAATCTAATCTTCAAATTGGGTACTTTGGAATTTGCCAATCCATCCAATTGTCATCATCGCAACATCACATTATTTTTCGGTATTTAATTTGTACATTGTAGCTTAAGATCCTCTTCAAATATATACATGAGCGTATACATTGTCTGCTATTGCAAAAATTTCAAAACGAGGCTCTTTATTTTAATAGACTGCGAGTGTGGTGGAGGTTGAGGGGAATCCCCAGTCATTTAAGAAAAGAAAATGTCCTCACCTTTACCATATTGGCATCCGTGGTTTCTATGGGAACCTTCATCTGAAATACCCTGCCCACGACTGCAGATGAGTCTGGGATACCAGCAGGTTGCACTACCCCTGCAGTGGCCATCTCTTCTATGTCTGTGAGCACTGATGACTGCATGGAAGCTTCCAACTGGTTCCTCAAGTCCTGGACCACCTCCATTTGTCCATCGGGCCAGCTGCCGTGGACAGCAACTGCCAACAGTGCCAGCATTAGAAAGGAAGTCCTGCCATCAGCCAAGAGAAAGACCCCAGGCTTCGTGCACGCTCTTAGTTTATTGCGCATTTTGTCTCTCTCTCGCAACAGAACAGACCAAACTGAGGGACAGCATGCACCGTCACTGCTGGGCTGATCCTTTTCTCTGTTTCTGTTCTCTGTTCCTCTCTTTCACTCTGCTTCCGAGCTTTGCAGCCTCACAGTCCCATTGTAGTTCACCATCAATTAAGTTCCTGTAAAAAACAGAAGAAGAAAAAAACAGGTTTTACAAATACAAATACCGGAAAACGAGTGGTTGGGAGATTTACCTATAACAACATACCAGGCACCAGGTTTTAATCAGAATTCTAAACAATTTTATTTCTCTCATACTGCTGTTCAAATCATAGATAGATATTAACTGCAGTGTCTGACACAATCAGGTTAGGCATAAAACAGAAAAAGCAATATGCCTCTGGTTTAGTGTTGTGCCTGTACTTTTTAAAAACAATGTTAAAATCTAAGATACACACAGGCATGCTAACATTCCTACTTAAGTAAATAAATGCATATGCCACTTGATTTAAAGAAAACAAAAACCAAGCCTAATGTAAAATAATTCAATTCATCTGCATCTTAAGGCTTCCTACACCCGCGGCTTCACAGCTTTCAGAAGCAATACAGCAAAATGCCCTGCATTGTCATTTTATTTGTGCTTCACATGCAACAGGTGCGATGGTCTAATCCACTGGGTATTCTCATGCAAGCAATTTAAACAACAAAACTCCTGACTTCCTTCAGTTCTCTGATCCATCACCACAAACCCCTAAACAACTCTCCCCCCGAGACTCAAAAGAACCACTGATGCTCTCCATTAAGACAGGGTCAATAAACTGCTGTTAAAACCCATCAGCAAAGCCTTCAAGATGAGGGTTTCAGGATGAATACAAGTTTTTCATTGTGTTTTGTGTTGGAAAGCTAATCATGGGCATTATTTATTCAAACCTTTCATGGAAACTTTTTTTAAATGTGCTTTGTGCAAAAGGAGAGTGGGGAAAGGGGAATTAGGAATGGAGGGGGATAAACAAGATATAATTACCCAGAGGCCTTGTGTCTGGCTAGAGTTCAGGATGGGGGTTGAGCAGAATGGGAAAAGGTTGAGTCTCACGCTCTTGCCGATGTCCTTCACCACAGGGGTGAAGACTTCTTAACTCTTGTGGCAGAATTTAAGAACTGTAGCAGATTATGATCCTAAAAATCCGAACCGCCTAGTGATCTAGTCTCCCTTCTAAAAGTCTGCTGTTTAACAAACAGTACAATCAAATAATTATTCTGTTCACTGCACGAGACGAGTCGAGCCTGGTGCTGCAAAGACAGCCAGAGTGGCGTTTTAAAATGAATCCATCCGAGTCCTCCCAATCCAGAAAGATTTGATATGAAAAGCAATGAACTGAGATGCACATCAAGACGTTTTTTAGCAGTGCAAGAGGCAGCTGCCCCAGAAACATGAAATAATGCTGAGTAAAGATGAACGCAATCATGTAACACTAACAGACGTTTGTATAAGGTAGTTGTCCAGCTACAAAACTAGAAAACAAAAGAAATACTATGGTTACCAAGACACACAAAGCAAAAGCAGTTAAAACTATGAATATTTATGAACATAATGAGTATTTGGGCCAGCTCTCTAGGCATCCTTATAGATTTTGCTCAGATGCCTTCATAAGAAAAGGTCACAAATCTGACTGGAGACAAGCCACAGGTCACTTGGCTTGGTCACAGGTTTTAATTAAATGCTCCTGGGAGGGGGATTCTACTATATTGACCTACTCAGACCCGCAACACTGTTCCCAAAGCTGTGTTGGTGTACAGAAATTTGGCATAGGTGAATGCGACTAAGTATGTGAACTCTGAGGGGTAAAAAAAAAAGTCTAGATAAAGTATTTTTTCTATGTTACAGTCAAGCCCACTGGACATTGCCGAAACTAGATAAAATCCGTTAAAAAAAAACTGCTCATCTACCTGCCATAATATTCAATTGAATGTTCTAATCTATTGAACTAGACCAACCCGATAAGTGATACAGAGAGTTACTATGGATATGATTATTGCAGACAAGAAACAGATCCCTTACTGTTACAGACTCCAAGAAAATGGAGAATAAGTCTGAAAATGACAAGTACATGTTACAGGTAGCCTGTCTTTAAATAACTGAACAATCAGCCTCTACAAGTGCTTCAATTTAATTGATGCACAGACCCGCAAAAAACAAAAATCTCCCAACAGAGTGCCTTTCACCATACAAAGCAAGAACTATTCACAGAGGAGCAGTAGTCACCAAGCTCTGATCGATCACAGGAACATCCAGTCTAATCAGTACAAGACCAATTATTGTACTAATTATCATACAGAAAAGGTGAATATTTATGCATTATGCTTAAAAATCTACTCTGTACTGTGGGCCTTTTCAGAGAAACAGAACTTCTGAAGCGAGCTAATGGTGTTTATTGAAGTACCTCAGGTGGGTAGCTGCGTCAGCATGCGTAGGCTGCAAAGGAACAGCCAACAAGTACAACAAGTTAATTACAACAAGTAATAGGTTTATTCCGTGCTGAAAAGAGAAGAAAGAAAACACGTTTCGGCCGTGGAGCCTTCTTCGGGTGCACACGTGTTTATGTAAACAATAGCAAAGGATGTGTTAATGTCAGTACTGAAGAAGTTATTTTTGCATAATGAGATTAAGATGTCACCAGACGTTGGGCAGTGTTGTTACTGATTTAGTTGGGGGGAGGAGGTACCTAATTTCCTGCAATGGATGGAGTAAATGAGTCTTTGGCCTAAAAGTCTGAAATAGAAACTTGTTTGTAACAGTTCACTGGTGAGAAGAATGCAGTTTCCCATGGTACCATGGAAACAGCCTTTATACTGCATACACTGGGGATTTGGCCATAGGACTTGACTGTCACAACGCAGGTACAGACCGTCTGTGACTGCACCAGAGCTGCGAACTTCAATATTCAGGTAACTACTGCACTGAGTTCCTGCAGCCTCAGAAATAATTATGTTAATGCTTACCCATCTTTGTGAAGACCATCTGACTCAACATATCCGTTTGCCAAAACAAAAAGAGACCAATTCATTAATAGCACACTAGCATTTTAATCCCTGAATGAAAATGATTTCAAAATATGTGTATTACTCACATGGCACAATGGTATCTTTCCTGTTCCAGTGCAAAGAAAAATAACTTGATTTTACAGCTTACATTTCTGCCTACATTTCACTTTACATCTATCTTGCTTAGGGCAATCTTCATATTCCTCAGTGCATCAAAATGCGCAACAAGATTTAAGGCACATTTAAAGCACTGTAGCAGCTTGTCAGGCTTCAAAAAATTACTTTTTTCCTATTTACTACATTTGCATTTCAAAAAGGGAAATAGTATCAATCTTGTCAGTTAACATTGGTTACTCAACATTAAAAAGGCGACCTCAGCAAAAACGATAAATTAATCAGATTATATGTAAACCACCATAGATATAAAATGTGCAACATTTCTTTAATACAGAAAAAGTATATTTTAATTCCCTTCACTTGAAGGAATAATATCCAAGTAATAAATCCATCACCAAAAAAGCCGAATTTATCAATAAAACATGTCAGGAGTAAAGGTTTCCTAGAATTGTTTTTAAAAGCTTTCAGTTCCAAGAATTTAAGGATATGAATTCACACATTTAAGGTATGTAGCCTCTGCTGTAGAAGGGACTTCAAATATTGGTGACTTTCAAATGCCAAAAAAACCATAAATAAATACAATTAATTTCAAGCCCCACCATTTATTCTTTTGACAAGGTTTTTGACCCTGAAAAACAAATAGGCCTTTGCTATGCATATGCACTGTAGCCCAATTTGAGTAATGATACTGAAAGAAATGTTCTGTAAACGGATGGTACATATGGCCACTGCCTACTCCCATGTATTTAGAGCAAACAAGGCAAGGCAACAGCTGAGCAAATTCCAAATTTCCTGCTGCATTCCTGAACCCTCCTACACAGTTTCATTTTCTGAAATAAATTCAGCCATACAGTAACTCCCACAATCTGAATTATAGTTATGAAGCACGCTTTTAATAGTCTAAATTCAACATCAATTCATGACTTACAGGTCACACAAAGCACGCAAGAGCTAATGCTTCTCTTTTTGTTTCCTAAATGGGGAAGCTAAATATGTAATTGCAGTACTTGGGGAATTTTATGAGTAATAAAACATTGGAATTCGGCACCAGAACAATTCTTCAGATTAAAATACAGCAAACAGTTGGAAGTGTGGTCACATTAAACCACCTCAAGTCCATCTCTGTTTTGTATCTGTTCAACCCTATGCCTAATTTACTGGTAAACAAATAATCTTAATTGGAATACTTCAAAACAGATTTATAACTGCAAATGAACTTCATCGGTAATGGCTTTATTATGAAAAGGTATCATATGTACTGTGAGAGGTCTGTGCAATAAACACTAATTCTGTTTCATTTCTACCTAGAAAGAGACTGCATTTAAAACAGAAAAGGAACCAACAGGCAAAAAGGTCATAGTCTTTATTAAGCATAAACGCCTATCAATGGATCACTTTGGCAAGAAGGTTAAGGCTCAGTGATATGGAGCAGCAACAGAAACATTATTTACAGCTGCAACAAACTCACAAAGGTATCAGGAAAATGTTTCCTTTTAGAGCAAGTGCACTGACAATTCATTGAAGAGACATGGCATACATTCATTACGCTGAATAACTCTCTTTAGTTAACAAGGTTTATCTGCATGGTCACTACTGGAAGCAACACAAACAGTACATGTGCAATACATTATTTGCATCAGATAGCAAGCGTGGTCATGTGGGAATCTGTCCCTTTCCTCCCATACTGCTTGGACAAATATGAGATCAAGCCCTCGATGCTATACATTACCCCAACTGATCCCACAGATGTTGAACAGGGTCCAAAATGCAGAAACTAGGCGATCCACTGTATAATCACTGTGTTATCTGGCAAGTAAATGTTTCTTACACAAGCATTGCAAGGATGTGTTGCCCTGCTGGAACATTGTCAGGATGAGCCAGCAGGAAATGCAGCAAAGTGAGGTCCAAGGACTTGATCAATGTAGAACAGTAAGTCAGGTATTCATCAATCACTACAAGGAGTTCTGTAGTGACTAGACACTCCTTCTCACTTGAACCTCTCCATTGATTGTTCTGCTGCACACAATTAGCATATCGTTCCACAACATCTGTGGCACACTCACTGACGTCCATCAGGATAGTCTATACAAAAACCTTGATTCAGAACAAAACAAGATGTGGCTCCACTGCTGTTGAGTACGCCTGAGGTTAGACAATCCTTAAAATTGCCAATAGCTTGAGGGCACTGCTCTCTCAAAAAGCAGGGCTTATTGGCTCTAATGTTTTTCTTGACTTTCACCAGGTTAAACTGCATCAACACTTGTGCCAAATCACATTGTGCACTGATGAGGTGATGGAAATCTAAAATCCGTTTCATTTTTCCCCAAAACAAATGCATAAAGTGTGTTTATCCTGAGCGTATATCAGTTAATCCTCTGTAATAATCACCAGTCTAATAAACGATTTGCATGTCAATCCTCTTTTTCATAAACAGTTTTTATATTGGTCTAGAAAATGAACTCAAATATATATTTTTTACAGCAAGAATTATTTGTTCAGGAACCTTAGAAGAAATATCTCAATTGTTCAATCAAGTAACAGTTTGGATAATTTATCATTTAAGGTACAGGGTGTAATACAGGGAACAAACGTAATACAATAGAAAGGTTATTCCTTGGTAAGTAAAAATGATCACTTAGAGAAGCTAAGGTGTGCGGTTTTTAACTGTTTTAGCTGGTTTCAGCACAGGCTTTTAATCTGGCAGGTGAAGGATGTTAAACATGTAATTTACAGCAGTTTTGGTATTATTTAACAGAAAGCAGGCTCTATGACCAAGCTCCAGATATTGACAGCTATGCAAGAATCCCTGGGTTGACAAATGAGTCTTCCATCTCCCAACGCCTTGGTCACTGGGAACAGGGATACTGTGTAGCACCTTTCCCAACAGCTGTTTACTATAAATGGAAACTAGATTACCCTTCTGTGAATGCAAAACAACTCACAGAGACAGGTCAAATGAGTACCTCACACATGGAGATTACACAAATAACCTCCAGTGAACAGCTCTAGTGAGTGGTGACAAATTTTGTCAGCCCTTCCCACAAAGTATTACAAACCTTAGTTATAAATGTGCCTCCCAAAAACATTTTTGCTGTTGTTTAGCAGCACAGATTGCCATTTAGGCTTTCCTTGCCAATTCTATTTTTCGTCTTGTGTTTATAATGAAATTTTAATGACTTGACGATTTGAGGACATCAATAGTAGCTCAGTACAGTACTGTATGTGGCTAAAATTGGCAGAACTGTTATCTTTCACTAGAAATCCAGTGCCTGCAGTAAGTCAATGTGATTTTATGTGCTTTGAGTGAGTGGGTCAATCTTGAGAGGAGGAGAGTTTTAAACAGTGCAGTATAAATTCAGTGCCAGTTTTGCTCTTTAGAGGATCCATAAATAACTCCAGCCCAGTGATATACTAGCAAGAGGCAGTGGAAAATGCTAGTCAGCCTGTCGACTCGCAACCTTGAAATCTGAAACTAAACTTCCTGATGAGTATAGAAGCTGCCCGTTTCTACACGCCCTGGAAAAGTTTATTGGAACTCAGTGAAAAATACTACTTTGGTACTGGGGCGTGGTGTCTATTTTAATACCACATACAAAGAATGCCACAACACTGTACTATAGAACCTTTTACTGCTCAGTCGGCTTTATCAAAAGAAACCTACATCCTTAATTACAGAGATTACCTGATGTAATCTTTTAAGACTGTATAAGGAAAGTTGAATTAGTTGTGGAAATTAAACTGCAGGAAACAATTGTGAAATTGCATGACTGCTTTCTTTAATAACATGAGAAGTGTGGCAATTTGGATTGCATTCACTGAGCAGCCACTTATTTCCGAAATTTACAGCTGCAAAAAGTTGTTGCAGCACATAGACCTGCCTTCGTAATTATGCTGTGACAGGGCTGATTAAAAATTGTAAAAGGAAAAACATTCTCGGTTACCTACATTTTTCCACATTTTAAAACAGATGTTTCTAAAATTAGAAACATACCAGCCATGCTTTGCTTCACTGTCTACTGGACACTTAAAGGGAGATGTGTATAGTGATAAGGTTCACAGAGATTAGGACCTGGTTTTAGACAAAGTGCAAAGAAATGTCATGATTTGACAGCAAGCTAAAAATTCCTACTCTCAATATAGGCTTCAAAATCATTTTTAGCAAAACCACACCCCTTTCTAAAACCAAAGAAATTAAACACATTCCTGCTTTGCAAAGCGAGCATTCAAATGAAAAAGTAAAAAAAAAAAACTGTAGTTCCTGCCATTTCATTGTTTTTTTCTTTCTAAACTGTGGAAAGCAAGTGACCTGAAATGTTCACAGCTTTGTGATGTGTTCTCTTTAATTATATCAACCGAGTTCTCACACAATAGCAGCAGACATGTAAAACTCTGAAGGATACAGTAGGCAGATGAAAAAACATGACCAATACTGAAATGATCAAAACAGTGAGGGTGTTTTGTTCTATCAACGATGCGTGGTTCACTTCCATTACTAAAGCTAATAAAAAACACAATACAAAATGGTTTGAAACATTAAAGAGTATGAAGACCAAGACCAAAGCATGTAAAAAAATAAAATACAAGCAAGGACATAATTGCTTGGGTTTCATTGTCTTTTGATTTTTAGGGGACATAGCATTTCAATGTTATCAGACAGTAAATGGGCAAGCTGTTACAGGGTAACCAAAGGTAGGGCCACTGATAAACTTAACGTTTTTATGGCAGTTTCTGAACACCTTGTAAACTAAACTTGATCACAGTACAAACCGACCTATAGCACACGAGCAAGCTTTGCAGGGACAGGCAAGATTCAAAATATACTGCGTAGCCATTTAAGTCATGTGTCCTGGATATTTTATGACAGGTACCTTAATTTAAGTAAATTGTGCATAGGGAGGAGGTAAAATTATAATGTTTTTGATTTTCTGTTTCATCATAATCCAGAGGCTGGAACTTGTAAAACCTGATAATGCTTAAAATGCTAAGCAAGGCAAGTCAGTTTTTTTTTTCTTCTTCTGCTTATTAGAAGTATTAATGTCCCCTATCTTAAAGGCCATTGTTGCTGCAGACCCCACCCCCACCCCCAAAAAAAATATACTATGCTACTGGGAGGCTGACAAGACAGCTGACTGCAGTTGGCAGGCGTGATGCTGACAGCTGCCAGGCCAGGACCGTCTCAGCAGGAACACTGTCCCTTCAGCACCACCCCCCTCTCCCGCACACCAACCCCAGCAATCAACAATGACACCTCCATTGTGCTAACCAATCCACTCCTTCACCCTATGCATCTCTGCTAACTTCATCCTGTAGCAGTTAATGCACACAAACTGAAAGGCCCAGTTAGCACAAAAATGGAGAAGTGTTTGTGGGTTAAAAATGTGATTTAGAATCAAACAGTCCTCCCGAACATTTTTAAAATAAGTAATCCAAATGTTAGATCCGTTTAATTGCAGTGCGATATAGCAACAATTGCAGTAAACGTGTACACAACTTAGGTTTTCCCAATCAAACTCACTCAGACACTGATTTAGAAGTCATACAATATCTTAAAAGGGCAGTTTTGTACTCCTATTCTCGTCAACACCTTTTTCATAACCACCAAGCGAAGATACTTTCCTGATTAAAACACATTGTACACACAGTACACCGCACACAGATGAATGTATGATGATGTACTGTATAACCCTTGGCCTCCAGGCTTCAGCCTCCAACTCTCACTGTGTTTTTATCAGAAGCCAGGCTATAAATATACCCTTCTCTCCCCTTCCCAGGCCCTTGATCCAAACAGAATATGTGGACCAAAATAGTACGACTAAGAACAAACAAAATAGGCAAGCTACTGAAGACGTCCGTCTCAGACTTATCGTAATCACAATAAAGTAAAATAACCACAGTGCAGTGATCTCTACAAGCACTGGTAAATCTATAAAGACATCCAAAATATTTCACACAAAGCAAAGCATTTTTCTAATATCCCGCTCTTACATAACATCACGTCTTGAAGAGATAAAAAGCCAATAACTAACTGGAAATGTAGAAGAAAAAATGCCCTTTGTCATCAGTTAAAACAGACATCTCCTGGTATTTTTCAGAATTATTGATCTAAATTATCTTTATATTTCTACAGTGCTTTTTAAACTATGAACAAAAAATGCAAAATAAATATATGAAATACTCTAAAGCTTTAAAACGTCTTCTACCTCTGAAACTTCTGAAAGCATACACTTTGTGAAGCTTGGGACGTGGAAAATATTGATCCATTTTTGAAGTTTTAAAGGGCAGTCAATATGATCTATTGCTCTAACAAAAAAAACGCTGCAGTGGTAATGATGAGAACAAAATTATAGATCATTAAAAGCATCTCCAGAACTATTGATGAGATGCAAAACATTCAAAAAAGTGCTTTGCAAACTGATCCATAAAAAGATTAGACGACCCACACGACTATGCTTTTGGGTTTATATTAACCAAAATTTGCACTCATGGTGATGTACTCCCTTAATGTGGTTGACGGTTTAAAGTAAGTGGTAAATGACTATAATGACCAAGATGCTGAAGAATAAATTGAAGCAGTTGAAACTGCTGACTAGAAAAGGGTCTGTGTGTCTTGAGTTGAAGACATCAAGCTGAAGAGCAGGAGGGCAGGGGGCAGACTTTGTCTTCAGCCAAAAGTGATGGGAGGAGAGTGCTAATCTGCAGGCAAGAGAGAAAGTACCAGGTGGCCTTTGGTTACAAGGAAACAAGATGCAACATGTTGAACAAGGGAGTCATCTTACATGTTTTACAGGCTCGCAACAAGTAACGCCTCAATAAAATAAACCAGTTGTTGGGATCTAAAAGAGAAATGCAAATGTTTGTCTAAGTGTGTAAAACAAATACAAAAAGTAGAGCTATGGTGAAGTGTGAGATAAAAAAACAAACAATTTACTTCAAAGGATAAGGACGTTTGTTTGAAACTAAAAAAAGTATACAGTCTCTTAAAAACTGAAAGACCAACTAGTCTTTAGTTGTTGAAAAAGCACCTAATTTCACAGACGACGAATGAAACTCAATAAGTGTACACTTGCTTAAAAAATACCTGCTGGGTTCATCTAATATTGTCGAGAACAAAGAGTTAAGATTTTTTCCTGTGCATAGAGGAGCAGCACATTTGAGTTCATAGCATTTCATGCATAACCACTTACTTTTCCTTGTGATTTATGACAATACATAACTAAGGCTATGATTTTGACACAGGAGTTCATGATGAGATATCCATGAATTCTCAAAAACTTCAATTAATGATACGAGTTGAGAAAAGGATCTTATTTCCTTCCAAATATATTGTACAATTGTCAGAAAACATTTTTGCTTAGCCAATAAGATTCTTTACAACTTAACAATTAAGTGTGTAAAGACCGCTTCAATGTGTGAGACAGTGCCAAGAACAGCGAGGAGCAAAGTGATGAATACTACTGACAAGGAAAGAAGTAAGAGATACCCAAATTAATTTCCATTTCATGAAAGTGGCGGATTGATGGTCTCTACCGCATATAATGTTCCCATAGATTACAAGAGAAAAGTACGCCGCTACAAACGGAGTGCTTTGCGCAAACACAAGGTCTTGTATTGGCTGAGGACAAGAACACCAAAGAACAAATGATCGCAAGCAAGCAGATTACTGGAGAGGCAGAGCTACAGATGCATCACAAGACAACCGTTTCCTGGCTCACCGAAACTAACATTCCACTATTTGTCCAAAGGTCTCAGCTTATGAAAGCTATCTGGAAAGCACACTGAAAAAATGGATCATTCCTACAATAGGCTATTTCCAGAAATCTCCTATTCCAAGTCATTTGATCATGTACAATTAAAATCCTCAGAAGTCAGAATTATATTGTTTAAGGAGGTATTTTAAAGCTTCTATATCAAAACCGATCAAAGCACCTAGTTCTTGACAATTCTGGTTCTTTTGGTTGTGTACTTAAAGCATTACCCCCTGACAAAAATTCTAAAGACTTCCATGATTGACATCAGCCTAGAACTCAAAGGACTTTATATGAGTAATTTGGTTCTACCCAGTTGCATGATATCCTATTCTTGTAACACTACTTTGCTTTAAAGGACTAGAGAGTTTTAATAAAGACAATACAAGCAGAAGATTCTTCATGAAAGACTTGAATCTTATTTCAGTATGGTCAACCACCCACACTTTTACATGAGAACTTTTCTCGACCCATCATAAGCTGCATGTTCATTTGTATTATAACAAAGGAGATTAAATTACCTCCTTCCGCACTTTCAAAGAGATGGCAGGTAATCGAAATTTGTGCGTCAGGCATTTAAATTATATGCTTTCCCATGTCAGGGAAAAAACCAAAGTCTTGAAACTATTCAGGCAGTGTATGAACTTCCAGTAGAAAGTTCAGATAACTCAAACACAGCTTATGGCATCAAAATCAATGTAGGGGAGCTCTCATAATAAAAGAATATCTAAAGTGGCGCAACCACAAACTTGCTCTGTGGCTCTGACATTGTGAGTTACAGTCTGGTACGCGTCAGCCAATGACTAGACAGTTGTTACCAGGACTGCCCAGGCAACATGGGAAAGACATGAATACGAGATGCAAGCACTTTAAATGTTTTAATGGCTGCAGTTCAGAACCACACAAAGACACCTTAAACAGTATACTCTAATTCCTGGTATTGAAGAAACCTGCCCTTGCACATTATCATCCATATTAAATGCTGAGGAAGAGGCTTATTAAGCTACGCTAAAAATCAGAAATAGGCAGAAACCAAGCTGGACATTTAAATAAAAGGACTACTGTACAAATAAAAAAAAATAATAACACACCAACTGACTGCAAAAGGCAAACCTAGTTCTCACTGGCTTATTTTAACTAAAACGTTTTAAGTATAATTTTCCCTTTTATCCAAAAGAATCCTGTAATAAAACAACATGTTTGTAACTTGTAACTGGCAGGTGGGTAAAAGTCTGCAATATGTCCCTGCTCTAAGGTCACATCTGGAGGCAACGAAAAGCCTTGATGTGGAAGTTTATACCGACAACATGATATTCAGGACATTTTACTAAATAGCACTTCAAACAGCTTTCCAAAACTTGTTTACAAAGTAGATTGTTCATCTGGCTAAAATACATACGTGCTCAGATATTCTGCACCCTAATTATTAACTGAAATATGCACTCCCGCACCTCCTAAAGCAAGTCAGAGTGATGACAGCCTCTTACAGGGACAAGGCATGCACAGTCCAGCAGGAACAATCGGTTTGCAAGAAAAGAGCAAATGCTATTGTTCTGTGCAGGGCTGGAAAGGGGGGTGGCCTTTTGAACAAGGCTGTCAGTGCCATTTCAAAGACAACCGCTCAGAATGCAGCCAGCTCTGGGGAAAGCCCGCCTACCCATCTGCCTCAATGAAAATTAAAACCTTGTCCTTCTCGCACATCCAATTCAACAAGACGCTGCATTTCCTGGCCCTGTTATAAAAAATAAGTATGCTCTTACTTCAGTATCAGACTAGCATTTTATAAAGAAAGTGGAGTTACCATTTTTCAAAATTCTAGAACAATTTCAACGGGCCTTTCATTTCTTTTTTAACAAAAGGAGCCTTTTTGTGGTTCAGCATCTTCTTAACGTACTTGATCATCTGAATAGCTTAGGTGACTCTGAAGGTGCTGCAGTTACAAATGAAAGGCATAGCTTATATTTTTCACACGACCTAAAGCTGTTGCTTAGGCAAAGTGCAGAAGGTGTTGTGTGAACGTCAGACGAGGTATTTGTTCATATGTAAGTGTTGAGGAGTTTACAAGCACTACTGCTCACATTCCAACGTAAAGGCATGGTATGGTGTGACAAACAGGCAGTGCTGTTTAACTGACGAAAATAACATTGCACCATTAAGACATCAGCCAATGCCTCTTGTTCTCACCCACCTTGCCCTTCTTTGTTTAGCAGGGCTTGCTGCCTTGAGTGCTGTGGGTTGGATAAAGGAATTCAGTTAGCTCATTCAAAAAGAAAGCCATTTTGTTTATGAACCCCTGCTTACTTCTTGTTAATACTAGCCAACGACTACTACGTCATGACCAGCTACTTGGACCACTTGTAAAAAGCTTTTGTTAGTCAGGCTACAATTGGGGAAAATATTCTCATGGTACTTAGCATGATTTTAACAAAGCTGTACTTTACGAACATCTGACAGCGCCCCAAAACACAAGGCATGAGATCACGGTAGTTAGGTAAATAAATGAGCTGTAATTAAGGAGAATTTCATATCTCATCAAACCTCTTCTGATAATTCAAGTAAGCAATTGTTTTGCAACAGAAGATAATCCTAAGAAGAACAAATCCATTTAGGAAACAACCTAGAGGGGAAAAAAAAAATCTCAAAAGGTCTGAAATTTACGCAGGATGTTGATGTGCATAAACAAGCCCCACTTCAAGAGGCAAAGCTGTGTCAAGGGCAAATTAAAATGCAGTACTGAATATGATAAAAAAACAAACATTAATTATAAGGAAATATCTAGTGTTAATATTTAAAATTTCATGATATAGTGCTCAGTAAGCCTTTTACTGATAATTAAACGTAAGCACAAGTATAATTACCAGAGTGGAAGCTAAACTTGTCACCTGACTCAGCTTAAGTGTTCCATTTCCAGACAACAGGAGTACATAAGAGGCTGGTATAACTTTTCAAAAAGGGATGTTTATTTTGTGCACATTTACAGTCATGTCATCTGCAAATGCCATTGCTGTGATGTCTGCCTACCTTACTATTAAAGGAAGTCAATTCACACAGCACTGCCAGCCAAGGTCACAGATGCAAAACCACAACCTTAACACTCGGTTTAACAGGCTGAATAACTAGCTTCATTAAGCAATGGCCTGAAAGCCTGCACATTTAGCCAGTCATTTAAAAGTTTGGTTAAACCTGTGGTAATAAGTAACAAAATATTGCAGGTCAATCTACCAGCTATTTAAGCACAACTCCGCAGACAAAACACAGGATAGACTGTTCCTTTACAGCTATGCAGCTTGTGGTTGTAATAAGTGATTCAGCTATTGATATCTAGCCATTGAAAGGTAATCCACCTAGCAGTACTTAATTATTCTTTGGTAAATAATTGAACAAGAAAAATTAAAAACCCTTGCTCAGCAAATAATTGCTTCCATGATAGGGAGCACATCTCACACTGCAGATGTCAGGTTGGCTACAACACTATGATATTCTAGGAAATTGGCATATTGCAGATTCTCCAATGGTGAAACCCGAACCGAACATGATCTGAAAATTGAACCAATTCTCTGGTAAGATGTTCTATATCTAGAAGGCCCTCTTTAAACGATACAGAAGAGCAAAATAGCAAAGAGCTGTACATTTAGTTAATAAACCTGCTTTATAGGCAATATAAGCACCCTTTACCGTCTCACTTGGATGGATATGAAACTTCACATCTTCAGACTGAATATCAATGTGATTAAAACAGCTCAATATTACATATGATAGGTTATGAGAAATTAGGTACAAACACTTCAGAGACTAATAAAGACATTTTTTACATTAAAATATAAAGATAGTAATAACGTTTCATTCATGTGCTCGTGGTCATAAAATTCAATAATTCCCTTTTTTGTCAGCTGAGATGGTCATGACCCTGTTGAATAGTCTCAACTATCAAAGGAATCTTCTCATTTCCATCATGCACACAAAAACGGAAAGAACTAAACAACTTCCCCAAAACAATTTTTCCTTTCTACCTCACCATACACAAAGGTACATGCTGGTTTTTCACACAGGCATAACTAGTTTTGCAAACGCTGCATTAAAGACAGCTTACCGGTTGTTGGAAATGCATTGCAGAGACAACTGCCTCGACAACCACGGACTGAATCAAAGGCCATTTCACTGTATTTCCTTGTATAAGTACCAAAAAGAGCTAAGCCTTTGTTATGAGACAAATTAGAACATAGTCACCACTAAATGAAGATGTCAATATTTCTCAGTATCCCAAGAGATCTTTTCTTGCCCTGTCCATAGCCAAAGTTGTTTTTAATTCTTCCTTCTGTCTAGAGATGGAAAAACAGCTAAAGTCTTTCAGTGTGTTGACAAGGTCACTGCTTTAACCTTTGCTCATGACCTCATTGAAATCTTATCTGAAACAACATATATACTCTTCAACCTACATTAAACCACTTAGTGCCACTGGCACTTTAAATGTACACAAAGAACTACTTTTAGATTGGACTTTTAGAGATCTACTCCATACCTCTCCCACCCCACGTCAAACTTGCCCATTTATCATTCCAAGACTAGCCATAGTAGTTAAGGAGCAAGATAGCGCACTAAAACAGAGAGGGATTCAAGAACTTTGGTATTGTCAGTACCATGCTCAAATCAACTAAGCTACCCAACAACAAATAATTTAAAAAAAATCAAATTAAGTCTCCATTAAATTCAGTTTGTTTTAACTTAGTGATTTCCCATTACAGTTTGCAATTCCCCATTTTCCACTTACTGAGTGGCCTGTAGGCTCTTTAAAAGACAGCCTAGTAGCATGATGTTGTAGTATTCTTGTCAATAGGGACACTTTGATCTGAAAACTTCAATACAAGTTCCCAGTCTAAAAGAATTAGAGCTATGTTTTGTCAAGCATGACTACAGTTATGTGCCCATAATTAATCTGTTATCATGGCTTATTTTTGAAAAATACACTGCTGTATTACAAAAATAATGACAAAACATTATAAACCCCTAAACTTTGGAAAGAAAAAACACCTAACATCTATATTTGTAAACAAATATCTATCCAGAAAATTCAAGATTTGATTGCACATTGAAATACCTTTACAGCAGCATAAAGTGAGATTAATATTTTTAATAATCTATTTTATGATAGGGTTATGATTTGAGTTTTTCTCCTATATATTGTATGTAGAAAACCAAAATGAACAGCACAATATTCTCCTCATTTCATTGCAGGCACTTCTTTTAGATGACATTCATAATGGTGCACTGAGCATCATTTCATTAATTACAACAGGGCCAAGAGTGTTTATTGTGGGATGTTACACTCTTTAAATCACACTTTTTATTACTTTAATCAACACAAAAGAACCTGAAAATTTAAAAAGACAAAATGGAACTTATAAAATTAGTTACAAGCCAATCTGTAGACTATATAAATTTCAGATAAGGAGATTCTTTGAACTGGTGTCAAGACCTCACAATGCTGTATAACCTATATCCTGTAAAACCCTCCTTATTTCCCCAGTGTTTTTAAAAAATGATTTACTTCAGCAATTTTACAGTGTTGAAATCTCTTCAAATTAGAATATAACATTTTTAAGCTATAGTGCTTCCCCACTAAAACAATGCAAAACTTAACTGCTACCGGAACAATTAAAAAGTAGAGCCGTGTCATGAATAAGATAACGATTTCTCCGCGATACCTGATTTCGAATTTGGTCAAGCAAAAATGTTTATATTGAGATGAAAGATAAAATGAAACCATTTTCTCAGATATAAAAAAAACCTGAGGGGGAACTGCTTTTTTTGTACTACACTATTTACATTAGTAGAAAAGAGTATTTTAAAACTGATGAAATTAGTCACACTATGTTTTTAAACTATAGCTGTATTGGAAGTGTAAAGTTATAAATGCTTATCATCAGTTATGTGAGAAATAACAATGTGGTGTGTGAGAGGGTCTTTAAATCCAGGAGCAAGCCCAGGTTACTTATAATTAACCAGCGAAAAACTATGTTAACCTGCCTGTGTAGTTAGATGATTAAATGCAGACAGTAATTTACCACAGCAAAGCGAGCTTCGAAATGTGGGAAAAAAAATCGAAAGACATGTAAACAATGCGATATAAGGTGCTACTGTATTCATGCCGATTCGAAACCATGAACCCAAACCTGCTCTGCAGTCTTTTTTGTTTCACTTGAAAAGCTACAGTTCAGTTCTAACATGGAGGAATGCTCAGAAACGGGAAGGAGACTAAGGGGGGGTTACAGACACATTCAGTAGCTCTAGTATGTGGGCCTTTGGGGAATATCATGGGCTTCACACTTGCTGACAAACGCCTAATCAGAACAAGTCATTACCCACATATTGTGCAGAGATTTAGTTTATTACAATAACACTTCAAAGCAAACAGCACACACAAGTGGAATATGTAAAACCTAAAAACCAAAGACTAAATTGCTTAAAACCAGGCTGTGTTTACCGTTTTATAGCATACACTGCAGAGAAAATGTTCCCCCATTTTTATCTACTGTTGAAAAATTTTCATACAATCTACAATGTGGTCATTCATAAAGCTGCTTTCTACTTGCTTATAATATTTGTATATGGGCTTTACAAAATAACATAAAACAATGGGCAATTTTACTTTGTTTAGGTCGACAAAAAAACTTGTAACAACCTGTTTAATAGTCCACAAACCCATTAACATGTACCCTGTATTTTAATACCTGCAGCTCAATGTAAACTTAAGGTCTATTGATCCGAGGTAAAAGGTTTACCTCCCAACTACACAGAAAAGTTGAAAATTACCTATTTTAACTATTTACTTGTGACCTGCATACCAATGGGAATTTGGCACAATTATGTGGTTGAGAGCCTTCTTCACAAATGAGACTTACCATTTTAAAACTTTATTAAGGAGCTCATTGTACTTGATGGAAAAAAAAATACTCAACAGACATTAACATGAGCAAAAGCTCTAAGACAACCATTTAGAACCACAAACAGGCTACTAGCAAGAACAGAAAAAAACTAATTACTGTTACAAGGTATCAGTTAAGGTTGAAAAATCTCCACATATGGATGGGAGAAGAAAATACGAAAAATGCTTAAAAAGGGGGCTAATTGTCTGCCTACAAAAGAAGCCAGTAAACAAGATTTCTGTTTGAATCAGACATCAAAGAAAAACCCAACCCTTTTTCCTAAGAGGAAAGCTGCTTCTTTGAACTGCTTTCCACCCACCCCCCCTCCGCCACCCCATCCTCTGTGTGGTATGAAACGACAAGAACTGCTCTTTTAAAATATCAGTCTAAAGGGCACAGGTTTTCAATTCAGCTTGCCCAGACTTCCACACCGGGTTAACTGTAGGTCTCTGTATTATAAGACCTACAATAAGAGACGGCTACAGAGACAAAACAAATCAAACAGAAAGTGCGGCTTCACAAAGCTTCGCACTCTGTTGCTCTGAATAAGGGCTTTATCTTCGAGATACGATAAAGGATGCAGAAATCCAAAGGTCTATCATATAATCTTCTACTAACTACCGATGTGGAATGCACATATTCATTATAACAAGAAAGTACCTTTTCCACCTTCCTTCACAAAAGCAAGAAACTCGAGTGTCTGGGCAAAAAGTGAACCACAAGTACATAAACCAGCTGAATTAAACTTTGGAGAACAACAAACCTCAACGAGTCATTCAATTATTTGACATTTAACTACTACCGTGGGAGAAAATTGAAATGGGGGAGGGAGACGTTCACTTGACTTCCTCCCATTCCTAAATCACTCAACTGCAATTAACGGACGGGGAATCTAATTCTCACATTTATGCCTTTTCGCTCTGTATTCGTCTGGCTGACCACCAGCTATGGGAAAACCTCAGCCAGCCGGTCTACGAAATGCTTTCTGCACCCGGGATGAAGAAAAATGGCCTGGAATCCGTCGAGAGAACAGTCTCCGGGTGACGGCCGCCTCTGAAGCGTGGTGCAGAGAAGTTTAAGAACGATTATTGGTCAATTAATAGGCCGACCCTCTTCTGAAGGTTTTTCCAAGAGAAAGTATTTTATAATACAGCCCCGCTGCCAGAACTGGGGAAATCATGTCCAAACACGTCCCCCCACTAAAGCCGAACAAGCCATCCGATGCACCTCAACATAAATCGCTCGGAATGACGTTCAGCATTAAGCTTAAATATGCCGGAGCCCGAACATGGTATACTTGTGCAAGACGAAAATACAACATGACAGACATTTAAACAGGGGCTGGGATATAGAGTGAAGGGTATAACAGTACTCTTTAAACTGCAGTGCTCGACAGTTCATTTCTTCTCCATTGATCGCCTCTCTCCGCGGCTTGTCCCTTTCTCTGACCCATTTTGATATTCCCAGGGCTCTGAAATGGTTTTTATTAATCGGGAATTACAAGGGTCTCCGTCCTTCCCTTGAAAAAAAAAATGTATGCTCGACTCGCATTTAACGAAAGTATCACCAGTGAATTAAGCGGCGTGTCCGATACGGGTCTATAAAAATGAGCAGATCAACGCGATCGCTGGCTATCGAGACAGACTCGGTGGCCAGCCATATACGGCGGCATCGATAGACGCATTAAACACAATCGGCCAAATGGCTCTCCGAGGGTGCTCGTACAAGAAGCTAAACCGATTCAGAAAACTTCAAGAACGAGGACAATGCATCTAGATTTTTAGAGCTTTTTATTCATCTTGTTTTCACTTTGGGTTTCTTCGGCACCTGCATACATGCACGCACAATGTTCCTACAGAATCTATTTCTGTACCACCTACATGTACGGTTGCGAGACCCGGGAACACGAAATGTATACTTTTGCTACTTCTCAACCCCGTACATTACAATTAAACGGTCCAAAAGGCGCCCAGATTCACAAATATAAACCTTCTTCCTACGGCGCCTTTTGTTTTCGCCACTGTAGTTACAGCAGGTAGCAAGTTTCAAAGTAATCAAAGTACCTCAATTGCCAAACAAGAGGTCACCCTGAAAAAGACAACTTCAGATTTACAAAAGGCTTGTTGGAAGAAACGGTGCGGTTCCTAATCATGCTTATATACTGTTCTTTGAATGTAATTACATTGTAGACGCACCGCTACGTTGAAAGGCCAAATACTTGGTGGGATTATTTTAAAACAGGGACATAGCATCAATATTTAGAAACGCTGGCGTTAATAACTATGACCATACGTGGTAGCAGGATACTTATACAGGAGTCAAGTAGCGTCCTTACCCCCATCAAGGCCTCGCCTAAACCGGTGTGAGCGCACGAATTGAGGAGTTTCAATTTATTTCACCTTGTCGTCCCAAACCCAGCCCCAGAGTTGAATATAACTGCATATTACAGCCGTCGGGTCGGGGCCCTTCAATAACAAAGGCCGTCTGTAAATCACTTTGTTCCGTTAGAAGGCAGAAGTGCGAATAAACTCCCCAAACGTAGGAAGGAAACCGAGGACTGCTCGTTTTTTTTTTTTGCCACGCTAAATAAAACGACAGAAGAAAAAAAATATCAAACGTAAAATGAATTCGTTCACACCATCGCCCAAATGCACCTGTTTCAAGGAAAGGAGGGAAAAAAATCATTTCCTTACCTAGCTCCGCGCACCACCCAGATATAATGCATATGTCTTATTTTGTTCGTTTGTTTCGTTATTTTCCCCCCTTTTATTTTTTTTTATATCCAACGAGGCTGGGAGGCGGAAAAAAAAATCTCCTTCAATTCTCTCCCTATCTACAAATAGACTTCAACACAGTCGGAGGAGGCAGCAGGCTCGACCAGTCGATTCAGGATTCAGCCCTGCCACATAGACAAGGGGGGTAATATATATATATAAAAGACAGAGGTTTAAAAACGAACCACTAACCGTTGCAAGGCTTGTTTTGTTTTTGTGTTTGTTTGTTTTATTTCCTCCAGTGTAGCTGTGGCGTCATTGCTGTTAAAAAAAAACCGGGGGCCCGGGCGATGGGGGGGTTCCCCTGCTGTCTTCCTGACCCTCGCCAGCAGCCCCGCGGAGCAGGTCCCCAGCCGGTGAGACAGACAGCCTCTGCCCGGATCAGCTCTGCTTGCCGAGGAGAAAATCCGCCGATTGAAACACGGGGGGCCGGGAGAAGAACCGGCGGTTGATTACTAAACCTGCTTTTGGGTGCTTGAAAAAAAAAGGCGAAGGAAAGAAAAGCCAAGGGCAATCACATGACGGCGTTAGCCAAACAGCAAAGAGTGAAGCCTTCTTGAGCTGTCTCTAATTAGCTTAAATAGCGATACCACTGCAGACACAAGATGAAGGTTTTTTTTCCCCCCCTCCTCTACTTCTGCATGGGTTGTAACAGGGAGCCCGTTTTGTCCGTCCACGGCTCCTCCTTCGAAATAACTACTGCTTTTGCTTTCCAAGCCCCCTTTGCTCGAATCTGTTTTCCACTCCACCCCCTTTTTTTTTTACTTTTTCCTCCACCTCCCGCTGACTTTTTAGTTACAGGTTATCCGACACCAAGGTATGGATGGAACAAGAAAATATATATATATAACCCGATTTGCATTCAAGGAGTGGAACAGAGAAGTACCCGAAGAGCCACCCCCTCCTCTCAGCTACCTCCACGGGGGAGAAAGAAGAAAAGCCTCCACTTTTCTCTCTCTCCTTTCTCTCCTCAATAGTTTTTCGCTAACAAAAGTGTCGCACTTTGCCCCCTCCCCTACATGGATGAGAGTCAATTCCGTAACCATATTGGTTGCTATAGCGACCAAACAAAAAACGTTTTTTTCCGTACTGGTGGAATTTCGAGGAACACAAGGAGCTTTGCTTCACAGACCCTGACAACTGGGCAGTGGGGGAGGATATGCTACGTCTTGTCTATCTTCGAATGTGTTCACTACAATAATTAGTGTGGTGCATAGTAATAAACAAGAAAATGGTACATAAACGCTTGAAGTGGCACCTGCTTTTATTTCAGTTTAAATCATAAAAACGGAACAGCTTTTGGCTACTTCTCTGTGACTACAAAACAAGTCAAATAAGTGTTCTATGTTCTTTGATTAAATGTTTCAATAAACTAATTTCGTGGACTTTGCTATGGAAAAAGTTTCAGAGAATTTAAGTGTGTAACGTTTTCCGTGAACTAAGAACAATGCTCCCTTGTCTGCACGGTTAATAACAAATCAATCGGTGTGTACGTGATTGCAGAAACGTAGCTAACCCCTTTATGCATCTCTACGTTTCTGATTCCCTATTTCTTGGTTACATACTCCTACATAGTTTATTCAATTGAATATTTACTTTTAAGGGTAGCAGTAACCCCCAGTGTTTATCGAAAATCTAATGTCGTGCTTATTTCTTTTTACATACTTCGTGGATCAAAACCAGTGATAGCAGCACAAGAACAAGGATTTTAACCCTGAACAGTTTGCCGTTCAAAAACAACACCGATTGTTTTGAGCAGATGGCAGATGTTCTTTTCGAGGCATTCTGTGTAGTTGTCAACAGGAGAAATTCAGGTTCACTGTGTACACAATAAATGCAGACCGGGCCCAAAGGTTTGATAATTGAACTGGCACTGAGTAGCCAGTTCAGACAGTGATTTATTGACAGTCTCTTGGGAAAACCGATGGTGTCACCAACCGGGACCGCATTTTCATGATGTCACAGACCTTATTAATGAAAAAGATCATACAGATTTGTGTCAGAACTGAAAATGAAATATTGCAGATTTTCTTTGAGATAGGTGGCTGCAGGCAATGGCAATAGAACATCTGTGCAGTGGGAGAAAGGAAGTGAGTTTCACAAAATAGTGTGAGCACTAATAATGTGTGCAAGGGGGAGCTATTATTTGTTTTTATGCTTTCTCAGGGGTCCCTCTTGGGTCTTTTTTCGATTTAGTAGGGGAGTTCTCCTGTGAAAGAAAATTATGGGGAAGCAAACCCATTTCAAAGGAGACAGCCGCTGCATGGTTTGTTGAATGTTTCAACTGGATGAAATAGCACTACAAGGCCGGCACACCACCAACAGTATTTGAACATTTGAACTGTTATGGTGATCAATCTCAAACCAATACAAACAAATAAAAAAAATGTTTATTATGAATACTAATCACTTTCGTTTAACAGTGCAATTTCTTCAACCTTACAATGCAGTTCCACATTGTACTGTAAACATAAGACATTTTCATTTTTTTTTCTAGAGTAGTGAGTGACAGACAATAAATCGCAGCTCACTGATTCTTATTTTTTGTCGTGTTTCTTTAAAAAAATGATTATAGCACTAAGACAATGAAGAAAGGTCTTCCCCCTCACCAGAGATGATGGTATTTAACCAACTCTATTCAAGGAAAGAAGAAATGTTACTCAGAAGCCATTCTGAATAACCAGCAATCATTCCAAGCACAGGTAGTACTCACAGACTGGAAAACTGTTAATGTGGTGCCTTATCCATAAGGTAAGAAAGGTGCAGAGCAAACCAAGCAATTAAAGGTCAGTAAGTCTTTCTTCTATTACATGTAAGACTATGGGGACATTTAGAACCTAACTAAAAGATCATCTGGGTGAAAAAATATCCTATGGAACAGCAAACAGGAATTTAGAATAGCAGGCTTATCCGACCAACTTGCTGCAATTCTTTGAACAACAATCAACAGTAATAGGTGACTGAGTATTTGACATGATGTATTGAGACTTTCAGAAGAAACTTTTGAGAAAGTTCCTCGTAAGAGGTAAAGTCTCAGTTTTCAAGCAGTTGGCACTCCAGGAAACGTGTGTGTTGTATTGAAAGTTGAAAAACTCTACAAAAAACAGAGTATGGAACAAATTACCCAGCCGTGGTGTTGAAGTCAACAAGGGCTTCCTTCAAGGAAGATGTTGGGTTATTGGATCAATAATCAAATGGCTACCAAATAGGCTAGCTGTCAGGAACAGTTCTTTCCGGGCCCTATGCGGACGACACGATCCAGAAGGTGAAGAAACAATAGGGAAAAATATCATGCAGGAGTGGGTCAGGAGACAGGGGGGCGTGTCCAAAGTGAGCAGGTGTCCAGGGGAAGTGAGTCCGGGGCAAACAATCCAAGCATAAATCCAAAAGGGAAATCCAAAATAGGAGGCAGAGTCCAAGACCAGGGGATCCATCCAAAGTAATTAAAAACCAGAACCGGGTCGGGACCTGTGGGACAGGGAATCAGGAACAGGAAACTAAAACCATAACGGAGCCAGACGCAGCAGGACACCGGGCTCTCACGAAACGGGATTCAATGAGAAGCCCCGGGCAAACGCCTGCGTCTGGCTTTAAAGGTGGAACTAAAGAGGGGCTGGAATAAGGAACAGGTGTGGGGAATAGGACAGAACGAGGAAGGGCTGGAGCGCCCTTAAGAGGAGGAGTAACGATCGTGACACTAGCTGGGCCAACTGGGTTACTCTCGTATGTAACTATTCTTATATTCTTACAACGTAAACGTTAAAGAGACAGAACTTCACAAATCTGAGGCTATATCTGGGGAAACCATTCCTATGTTTTGCCCTTGAAATTCAGGGAGAAGCTGAAGGATTAAATCTAACTCTGCAGCCTATTTTCCATCACCAGTTATCATAGTGGATTATCCTTATCTTGGCATTTTCTGTTTCTTGGACATACCCTTTGGCTATGGTTTGGATGACACCAAGTTCATTTGCTGTGAATATTCGAGAGCAGACTGTATCTGTCACTTCATTGTGGCATGAAAATGCCTTCACATCCTTCCATCAATCTTCTAACAATCAACCTTTATCCAATACAGGGTTGCAGGAGAGCCAGAGCCTATCCCAACGGCAATGGGTGCAAGGCAAGATACACCTTGGATGGGATAATAATAATAATAATAATAATAATAATTGCTTACACTTATATAGCGCTTTTTCTGGACACTCCACTCAAAGCGCTTTACAGGTAATGGGGACTCCCCTCCACCACCACCAATGTGCAGCATCCACCTGGATGATGCGACGGCAGCCATAGTGCGCCAGAACGCTCACCACACATCAGCTATCAGTGGGGAGGAGAGCAGAGTAATGTAGCCAATTCATAGAGGGGGATTATTAGGAGGCCATGATTAGTAAGGGCCAATTGGAAATTTGGCCAGGACACCGGGGTTACACCCCTACTCTTTTCGAGAAGCGCCCTGGGATTTTTAATGACCACAGAGAGTCAGGACCTCGGTTTTACGTCTCATCCGAAGGACGGCGCCTGTTTACAGTATAGTGTCCCGTCACTATACTGGGGCATTAGGACCCACATGGACCGCAGGGTGAGCGCCCCCCGCTGGCCCCACTAACACTTCTTCCAGCAGCAACCTTAGTTTTTCCCAGGAGGTCTCCCATCCAGGTACTGACCAGGCTCACACCTGCTTAGCTTCAGTGGGGATGTTAGTCATCGCAGTGTAGTGAGATGTGTTTATTATAAACAAGAGTAGTGTTTTTGTATTGTATCAGTGCATCTACAGACATATTCAGTTCTGTCATAGTAGTGTATTGTTTAACAATTTTGAAGGTTTAGAAATAAAACAAATCTAACAGGTCACCACTGAAAAATATGCCACACATTCAGCATTTTCTGCCAATGTCTAGCCAATAAGGTCCAAATTCATTCGCACTTTATTTTTAGGTTTCCAGAAATAGCATAAACACCAGTACTAGAGACAAGGAGAAATGCCACACATTTTCGAAACAACACACTAAATGCTTTATGTCATATTTTAAATGCATTACTCACACTAACTGCTCAATTGGGTTTCAAACAGTAACTCTTCATTTTAAGTGAAGAAATGCAGAAACAGATCACTGCCCTTTCAGGTGACACATTTCTACTGGTGCAGAAGCGGAAACTTTCAAAAATAAGGCTCATGTACAGTTGCAGTTTTTAAATTTCTCTGTCCTGTATTGTCATAGAGATGTCATAGAGAATGGGCCTCAACTACACCATACAGTATATAACTATCATAGCAGGAGCAGTCTCACATTTCTAATAAAGGTAATATACAGTGTTCTTGGCATGTTTGTTTTCTTGTTTTCTTGCAAGTGTTGATACTGCTGGTTAGAAATGTACTTATTAGAGGGCATTCTGACAGTGACAGTAAGAGACTATCTCTTTGACACAAGAGACTAAAACTATAGCCAGGACAGTGGCCATGAGGTGAGTCTCCCCTGTGATTGTCTACCTTCCAGTAATCAATATCTTACAATTTCTTTTTATAAACTAGGACATTTCTAAGAGAGCCTAGGGTGACAATCCCAGATCAATAAAGACTGCCTTTAATCAGGTCACTGTTCCCAGCTGTACTTGACCTGATATTTTATAGGAAATAATCCCAAATCTGAGGGACAGACATATTTTTTTTCCAACTCAAGTACTTCATCCTAGCATTATAGCTGAGGGTACAAAAAAATAGAGCAGCCTATCAGCCTCTGTACAGGAAACATTAATGGTCAGTAATGGAGTCTGAAAATTGTCAAGATTATCTCTTTTTACTGTATTTCCCAAAGGACACTAAAACCACTCTGGCTACATTTATCCAGGACTTTGCAGAGGAGTATAATTTATGCCCATGGTTTTGCAAACAGAATATAAAGTCTACACTTGAAATGGATTGCAAGCAATTCATTGTTTGCGATTCCTTAAAGTGTTTCTACCTTTTGTTAATAGGAGACTTTAATATACTATGCATCAAAAGGATATATTATCATTGAGAAAAAGCTAAAATCAGCAGGTGCAATGACATTTCATCGAACATAAGTAAATTGTGCATTAATAATTCAAATTAATTAATATTTAATTAACATTATTAATAAAAAAATCATCAATGTAGTTAATGAACAGTTGCTGTACTACAGACTAGTAGTTTGTTGTACTGTTGGAAGCAACAAAAAGTACTTCAAGACTTTAAGAAAAAAACAGTCAGCAAGAAATAAGTATCATGGTTTAAACCAACACATTAGTATAGAGTTCTCCAAACCCAGTTATGGATTACTCAGATGAAGTAATTATTGGCTCCATTAGCATTTCATCCACTGGTTGTATGTACATGCATTCATGAAAAAGTTTAACACTTTGGCATATTACCATACAGATAAAACTGAAAAGGCCAGGATAATTAAATATTAAAGATTTCTGGGTTATTCTACATTAAAATCATTCTAAATACAAGCACCAAAAACCTTTTGTTTCCAATGTTCTTTAAAAGTTGCCTAGTTTGTAAATAAATATCCTTAACTAGTGACTTTTTACATGCTTGTGGTAGTAAAGCCATTGTAGTGTTTGCAAAACAATGAAACATTGCAGGATCCCCATGAGTATTCTGTGGTGTTTCATGTTATTACAAACACTGTTGTTTATTCAGTATTCAGTCAACTGCTTGTTTTCTAGGGTATTTAATGGAAAAGTCACCCACTTTAACTTATAAAAGTTTTTTTTTTTAATTGAGTTTTTCTTAGGCGAGGACCTTTCTCATAGGCCCTCTATTTATTTGTTTGTTTTGTTATTTCTCAGCCCAGAATTATGTAAAGATGGTGAACTGGACTGGGATATGAAATTGGATATACTGTATATTAAAACAGAGTTTTTACCAAAAAATAGAAGGCTTTGTCACAATGAAGCCAGTAGTCTTTCTCAGTGGCTAAACTAATGAAGAGATAAGATAGTCTCAACACAGTTTTTTTTCAAATAAGCCAAATTAATTTGCAAATATGTTACAAGTGCTAATACATGCTGTATAGAATGTGTAACTTTAAAGGCTACTTGTTAAATGCCCAGCTAATGTGACTTTTTCAAGGCATTGTGGAATAATTTAATAATGGCATGTAATGAGCATCTAAATTTGAAAACCCAAATCAAAGATCAAGCTGTCTTCATTAAATATACTGTATTTGTGTCATTATGTTATGAAAAGGGGCCACTGAACACACAAATTGAACAAAAAAGTGTTCAGTCCCCAGAGTACTCAGTTGGAATACGCTGAGCCCTTTTAGAACAAATTATTCAGGAATGATGTTCTATGGTTGCATTTTTTCAGTGCTGAGATGAAGATGGAGACTGAGATAGTACGTTCTTTTGTATCAGATTGTTTTTGTTTTATAATTATGATGCACTGCAAAAGCCTCGAGAGATAAAACTATTCATTCTGCACACTTTCAGTACCTTTATACATTTAGGATACACACAGCGTGCAAGATGTAGAGTTTTAACCTATTTAAAATCTATCCGGTATAAGGCAGATTACATTAAGGGGAAAAAAAATCTTCTTGTGATTTGAATGTTTCCTGTAACTACAGTGATATTGCAGTCTAGATTGTCTGGATCAAAATGAGAGACCTTTCATAGACTGGAATACCTCAGTTCTAGATTGCCTGATTTGCACTGTACAAAACAAAATAAACCTTCATCAAACAATCACTTTTACCTAAAGTCAAACCAATTGCTAAAGCGTCATGAAGTTTCATTACTTGCTGTCTAAAAAGGAATAATTCACTGCACGCATGATATATAACTCCGTATTTCATTGTTTTGGCCGGGCAGTGTTGTAATGAAATATCAAATCTAAAAATCCAAAACACTCATTCTGGAGGCTATCCATACATCCAGGTTTTAGTCTTTATTTCTCAAATTGAAGAAATGTTACTATAACCATTAAGATAAAACATCCCTGTCAAATTATTTCTTTAGTAAACAGACGTAGAAAGATGTGCCCTGAAGGCTTTTAAATTAAGTTGATTCCCCAAGACATTTTTATGCGTAATTACTCTTGGCAAGCAGATCCTTATTGGGATAAGGTGTTTTAGCCCCACAGTTACAGCATTCCTGCAGGCATCCTGTAACATTCCTGGTCAGGTATATAGGGATATACTGTAGGGATGATAACAAAATGACTGAAAGTATTCTAGTGTAGTCAGGAAAAGAAAACACTTTGACAAATGGAAGTGTCCAAACAATAGTCTGATTTTATAAACAAAATGATCTAAGAACACTCCAAACAATGCAGTGATTGCATAATTTCAAGAGGAGAGAAATGGGCTTTTAACGCATCCTTAAGCAGACTAGAATGTGAACAGAAGTTGTCAGGAGGGAATTTGCAATTCATGCTGAGTGAAATGCTGAAAAAAGAGCAAGGTGATCTTGAATTTCAATTATATGACAATATAGGAATTCTTTGTATTACGTGGATGTCTATCAAAATTAACTCAAGTGGTGGTCAATCCTTTAGACATGGCTCTACATCATCCTGAATAATTATGGATTCTTCAAATACAGGCCTTGTCAATATATTTGAAAGTAAAATGCATAACCATAATAAATGAACATTCCTTATATCAAATCAACAACGCTGTTTATTTCTACATTATACAGCTGTGTCGGTATTGGAAGAATGTGTGCATGTGTATGCTGGAGGAAACAGCACAGGTAA
Organism: Lepisosteus platostomus; assembly: GCF_059453375.1. Classification (NCBI taxonomy): domain Eukaryota; kingdom Metazoa; phylum Chordata; class Actinopteri; order Semionotiformes; family Lepisosteidae; genus Lepisosteus; species Lepisosteus platostomus. The sequence goes on from NC_142616.1 coordinate 59,518,628, forward strand.
AGAATCCCATTCAATCCCTCCAGAGATGATTAGCCTGTCATTTAAATTGCCCCCCTCAGGACCTCACTGTAAATGTTATCCCAGTGATTAATATTTTATTTTCACCTTAAATCACAAACCTGAGCAAAGAATCACTGGAGGGGAGCACTTCAAGATAAGTGGTAAGCTGCTACAAAAACAGAAGTAATTTAAAATCCGTGGACACACACAGACACATGCATGCCCACGGTATGAATAAGCAGCTTGGTCACAGTTGCCACAGATTGCAGAAAATGTCAATGAAAGTGACAGATTGTGGTAGAAGATAATGGGGACATTTGCAAGGCTACCAGAAAAAAAAAATCCTTCAAGCAAACAACAAACTCCAGCTTCCAGATTCAGAAGAACACCATTTTATATTGTATACTATAGGTAATCTGTAACCTGAAGGTGCCAAAATTAAATGCTAAAAATGACTCACAGGCATTCAAGAAAGTCCTGCACATATTGTGATAAAAATAGTGACATCTGCACCAGAGCACTTAGCACCTCTTATCAGATGCCATCATTGACTACTTTGAGGATATTCAGCTTTCTTCCTTTACTGCCAAGCTTTTGAGGCAAGATTACTGTCTAAAAAATAGTTTTTGTCCTGATGCCTCCCTTGTATTCTTTCATTTGCTCAGTACATGAATACAGTTTCAAGATGTTCAGAACTAATATCTGTTTGCTTTAAACACTATCAAGATGAAATGTGAATGTTTTGAATTCTCATGGGTATTTCTTCATCAGAAAGAAAAAATAGACAATTAACAGCAATTCCATTGCCAGAAGCAAGATTTAAATTGTTTGTGTTCTTTATAGTAATTTAGACAAGATGCATTATGCTACAGTAAAGCAATTTTGTAGACAAAAAAGACAAACAAAATCTGATGTTATCCTAGAATCCTTACAGACAGCAAATTAAATGTGAATAAAATGAAAAAAGAGAAACGACTGGACAGATTTCTCAGTTAATGCATTTTGTTGTTTTTTTTAAAGTAGAAAATCAGATTGAATTAAGTTTAGAAAAAAATATTTTAAAGGATGAAGGAAAAATAATGTGGGTATGTAACATAATTTCTATACATACTTGTACCATCAGAGAGAAGCAACATTACTGTTGTGATACCACTGCTAAAATCTATGAATACAAAATGTCAAATCCTTTAATACCTGGTTTTCAAACTCAAACATAACCTTAGCATCTAGGATCCCATTTATGGTCATACAGCAATACACAGAACATATGAGAGAGGCAGGCTTAAGTTTATTATTGAAGCCTGAAGTCCAAAAGGCAATAATCTGAAACCTCCATTCAATCCACAAAAACACTGTCATTATTCTCAAGTGGTACAGAAAGCTGTTGCTCTAGAACTCTGAATTTTCAGGTCAGAAATATTATTTTCTTTCCTAAACATCTGTATAGTTTATTTGAACGTTTTCCTTGTTCAATAACGTTGATTTTAAAATAAAAAGGCTTTAAGAGTAGTAGTCAGTAGCAGCTGCATTATATAATGTTTTAAATAGATTAAAATATTTGTTAGCATATAATCTTTGAGAAACTACTCCAGGATTTATCAGTTGATAATGTGGCAGACATTTTCTGGAGTTTCAGGCATCATTTTAATTACATCAAACAGGAGAACATATTAATGATTGCAAACAACAGGCAACCATTCGGTTCATCTATCTCTTTTAGTTTATCAATATGCGGTTGAAGGAAACTGATTGTAAGAGGTATTACATTTCATCATAATTATATACTGCATAGATACAATGCAACTGATAAAATTTTAAAATCATTGTCCCCCAACTTCTTCTAAGTTTCAAATGGTAATCCCTTACACAATTAACTTGGAACTGTAACTGATTCCTTTTTAAAAGTAACTTTTCCAAACACTGACAACAATGAAAATGAAATTACCAATAATTATCTACAATTGCTATTGAGATCTATGGTTTCCATGGAGATTGAGGTGACTACTGCAAATCAGAATACTGCAAAAAGTCTTTAAGTTACTCTGCACTGTATATGGGGACTTTAAGCCTTAACTTTATGACATTGAGCATAATGGCATCAGCAGAGAAAAAGCTTCCTTAGGAGAGCCAGATGTGACAATAAGTTTGATAAATAGGCTAGAGCACAAAGTTTAAAAGCTCTGAAAATCAAGTAAAGCACAGCTTTTTTTTTATTAATGTGAGATTCAACAGAGAACCAATAAAGATGGATGCCCAAACGCTCTAGAGTAGACAATAGAAAAGTATATTCAAGGTCACTGGTCACTTGTTGAGCACTTTCCCAAACCACAACGCCTTGCCTTTTATTCTTGTTCCACCACGTTTATATATCATGCTGTCAATGAGATTATTTTAGGACGATAACAGTTCAAGCAATGCAGAAGAAGTGTCTCAGGTCTTGTGAAAAACTAATTGCATACTCTGTATGAATTTGCTGTGTTTCCTTGGGTGATACAATCTACCTCTGAAAAGTGGAATGTTTCCTTTATGGGCAGATTAATAAAGTGTGAGTAACATAAGGAAAAAGGGAAAAAAAGTTACAGTTCCCTTCTCCCATTGTACTGTACGTAAAACATACTGTCCGCTTAAGAAACAACCGTTTATTATTATATTTCAAGGCAGGGTTTACTACTTATTACTAATCTCGTTACTGATTAGTCTTGAGAAAATCCTATTTGGCACCTTTTGTTTTCTCTAGGTTGTCCATATTTGAAATGAAATCTCTTAAAGAAAAACTCTTCTGGTGAATAATTACTGATGAACAGCAATTATAATGACTATGTTACTGAAAAAAAACATTCAAATGTCTAATGAGTAAAATCTGATTAATTTGATCTGATTTTGGTTCCACTGATGGAATAAAAATATTGTAAAAAATTCTGATTTTTTACAGAAGGATATCCTTCAAAACTCTGAATCCAAAACATTAATTAAACAAAAACATTACAGCTCAAAACATTTACAACTCTGCATATTTCCTAAAATAGTATGTATTATAGAATGTTGTTAATTAGATTGTTTTAGAATGAAAAAAAAGCATTGCAGAAATACAGGTTAAGCATTTTAGGCCTTTTAAGAGTTTGTGAAATCCTAATTAAAAGTAAATTTCTTACAAGTTTAGACTTTATCAAGGACTGTATGTGTAGCAAGTTGTATCTGGAGCTATGAGGATGGCCTAAACAATAGGTTTAAAAAATAAGACGTTCTGAATAATCCAGGAAATGCAAAAAGAAAATACCAAATTGTAAAACTTATTCTATGACATACATTCCAATGTAAGAAATTGATCCATTTTGGCCCATTTCTTATGAAACTGGTATTATATTAAACTGGTACTGTCTTAGATGTTAATGAACGTATAACTTGGAAAGACTGCGGATTAGATTCTTGAATAGCAGTTATTAAAATATGATAATAAAATGTTACAATTAGGAAAGGGATAATAGTGGTTTTCTAATAAAAACCCTTATCAACTTCTTTGTGTAAGGGTCTTGAAGGACATATTTCCTAAACATTGGTTACCCACTGCTCTTTATTTGCAGTAACATTCCTCTTTTTAGTCCTGAATCCAATTGCAGGGTCATTATTCCTGCATAGGAGTTTGAATACCTCTGTCACAACTCCCCTGTGTTATCCTTTGTTCTTACAGCAGACTGTGGTGGGGGAAAAAGACTGCAGGACATTTTATAGATGTGACAGTGGGGTAAAAATGGCGACACTGTAGATCCTATTAGGTGAAATGCTATGAGGGACTACCTTGTTAGCAAACTCTGCAATGCACGATAGGCTTGTGCTTAAGAGACCTATCTATTATTAAACACCAATAACCAGTGCTGTGGGCAATCATCTGCTCGATAATTGACCAAATTTGAGTGTCCCAGGACGGAGATGAGGTAACTCTTGCTCCAAAGGTTATTAATTTTGTTTATTGCTATAATAAACCGAGAAATAGTTGTGTGAGTTTGAGTGCTTTTAACACTCATTTTTATGGATTCCCACTTTCCTCTGCATTGCTTTCAGCTACTAAAAATTAAATAGCCATTGCAGCAAGGCCTGTCAGGAGCCAGAAGCAGAGGCTTCTGGAAATAGAAGAAATTGAAATGGAAACAGGTTTAAACATCTACTGTACTATTCAGATGCTTAAATGGGTATACTGTATTTCTACATAGCGACAAGCTCATAGCAAACACTACAATGCTCATGGCCTCATTGGATCCAAAAGGGTTATATGTAGGTGCTACTGTGGCTTGGCAGTTAGTGCATCTTTCTCATAGCTCTTTATTTGATTCCAGCCTGAGGTACCTTTTGTGTGGAGCTCACATGTGTTTTTTTATGTAGTGCTCTGATTTCCGACTGCCTCTCAAAGACATGGGTATTAAATTAAATGTTGTGAAAGGATTGTCTCACTGTGCTTGTGTGTGCCCTGCAATGGACTGGTATTTTAGATAAGGGCCCTCCTTGTGCCCTGTGTGTCCAGCATCGGCTCTGGGCTGTCTCAGTCCTTACCATTATTAATAAAAGCTTTCTGAAAAAGGATAGAGTACAGTTTTTGTCTTTCTTAGGGGAAGAGTTACTGACATGCCACATACACACAATGTGAAGAGAAAACAAATGGACTTAAAGCCTGCCATAAGTGCAATAATTAATCAATGCAAATGTTGTGTTGTTTTCAATGTAATGATAACGTAGACTTTAATGAGCAGAACAATGAGTATTTTCTGGTGTTTTTTTAACTTTACACAAAAGATCTTCATGTGAATGTGCAGAAGAGCTCATGCAGAATCCCTTTGCACTTCTGTCTGACCTAATGATGCCATTATTTCTACTATTTTCAAGTATAAGTTTCCTCGCTTTACCCTTTAAAAAGTTATTCAAGGACGTACTGTATTTGTTTTAACAGCTTGATTGACTGACTGCATTTTTCTTTTCTGATAATCATGTAGGCCATCAGTCAAATGCCTACCAGCAACTCTATTCATCAAATCATTCTAGCACATTAAAAGTAACTGAATTCTACAGTAAGTTGCAGAATTAGGTTTTGTGCTACTGTATTTGAATGGGAGTGCAAGGAACACCCACAACATAAACACTCTACCAACCCCGACAATTAAGAATGGAGTCCTTGCTCTTCACAGTAAAAGACTATGAAATTGGAAGACTATTAGTACAGTAGTTTTCCTGTCAAAGAGATTAAATTGGTATGTCAACATTGCAGTTTTCTGTCCAGTAGCTTGACTTTAATTTATACAATGATAATACATTTTCAAAATGGACCCCCTTGGAAAACTGTTCACTAATATTAGTGATCTCTTTAGTCATCAGATGACTGTAAAATGGCAAAATGTAGAGAGCTTTTTCAGTGCATATCAGGCTTTTGTTCTGATTTCAAATGCTAATGAATTTGTTTTCCAGAACACATTTAAGGTTTGACAGTACCTTTTTAAACAAATGGAAACAGTCAGACCTGTCCGACAAACACACAGCATTTCATTAAAATAGCTGGTTAATGAATATAGAACATAAGAAAGGTTACAAATGAGAGAAGACCATTTGGTCCATCTAACTCATTCGGTTGCCAGGAGCTAAATGATTTGTGAATCTCATCAAGCCTTTTCTTGAAATAAACCAGGGTGTCTGCTTTAATAACTGGGATATTGGCTGGGAACATTATTCTAGACTCCAACAACCCTTTGTCGAAATACCTTCTATTTTCAGTTGTAAAGGTACTTTTCCCCTGGCTTAATATGTCCTGAGGTTCATCGGGTTGACTTTGAAGATTTAAACATCTTGAAACAGGTACCCACATAGTCTTCTCTGTTCATGAAAGAAAATTCAGATCTTTTAGCCTGTCAATGTAAGACACAACTTTGAGCCTAAAAATGTATATTGTACTCTGCATTCCTTTGAGCCTGGGAATGTATCTGGTCACTCTTCTCTGGTTCCAGAACCTCAATATCTTCTTAGAATGTGCCACAGTTAATTCTACACTTACGCACCATTTCACCATTCTGGTTCCTTTTTCTATCACTTCTAAGTAACTTCATAGTTTATGTTTTTGTGACCTGCATGTATCACTTTGTACCTGTGTAAACTGAATGTTGTATGGAAGTTGTGGTCAGTACAAAATGGTCAAAATCATTTTACATTTCTTTTTTCAGCTTCTGTAGCTTCGGTTTGGTTTTGATAGCTGTGTGCTTGACTAATTTAGTCTCCGCAGTCAAAATCATTGCTACTATTTCTCATTGAAAATAAATTTTATGTAGAAATCTTAGGCTTCCTCTAGGAGCAATTTAAGCTTTTTGGAACAGCAATGGTCCTAATACAAATCCCTGTAGCTCTCCACTAGTTACATTCACCCACATTTGAGCGATCACCCCTTATCTTTGCTGTTTTCCATCCTACAACAAGGTCTCAATCCTAATACATACATTTCCTTGACTACCTACTGCCTGCAATTTAATAATTAATCTTTTATGAGGATCTTGTAATGTGCACTGTTCAATGTATCCATTATTGCCATTGCTATTAAAATAACTAGTTAAGCAAGATATAACTTTTCAAAATCCATGTTGACTATTGCTTAGCATCATATTGCTATATAGATTACCCTCTAGTTGAATTCTGTTTATCATTTACTGTACATAACTTTGCAAGCAATCATACGATTAGCTGTCTATAATTAATTGGTTCACTTTATCACCCATTTTATGGATGGGCACTGCAATAGACATTTCACAGCAAATTAACTATTTTTTCTTCCTCTAATAATTTTCAGATGAATACTGTATGTGTCCGACTATTTCAGGGTACAGGTTACTGAAACATTTCATTGTTCCAGTTCAGTACAGGCATGTATTTGTTTTATCTGTATTTTGCATTTGCAAAGCTTTTCTTTGTTGGCAGTAGCCTGTGTTTTGCTCTAAATATCTGTGTTGTCCTATGTGTATTCATTCTTCATAATTCAGTTTCTGTAATTTCCTACACCTTGCAATGTCATCTTTTATGTGGCAGGATTAATATGTGTAAGGATTTACCCCTGTCATCATTTTAGCTGCAGCAACCAAGGATTAGGCCAAGCCCATGAAAAGCAGAAGAAACTCAAAGTTTTCTGTCATTTTGTAGTGGGCAGCCTCACACATAGCACCTCAGAAAACCTCACATGAGAAACAAACATAGACAAGGTTTTATATTATTTCACTTGACAGCTTAGTCAAGCATGCATCATGTTTAATATATTCATTGCACTTTGATGTTCCTTATTTTCAATTGCCTTGAAATATGCTTGCTTTTGACCCTCTTTTTCAATGTCATGTTTCCACAATCTTGTATTTGATTCTGTGTCATTCTTAAATTAAAACAAAAAAAAAAACGATCTACAACATTTTCACCGTGAATAGCATCTTGATGTCATATGCCTGTCAAAGAAAAAACTGTCATTATGATGAAGAAATTTAATATGGGCCAAGTGCTAAAAGAAGATGAAAGCAGCACTATATAATACATGAATCAGTGAGGGACTAGCCAGTGCATTTGCATATCACACGTGTAACTAGATTATTTTTTTATGAATTTAACTGGTTTACTAAAATTTATTCTATTGCTAAAACTGCTATCGGATGCACTATTGTGTTAAGTACTTTAAGACAGCACTACTTTTCTGTAAGCATAAGAGTGCACATTTTGAGACTTAAAACAAGTCTTCAAACATTTGAATTAAACTGGCCAACACACAGGGGACTTAAACAGCATTGCAATTTTGGACCACTAATGAAATTTGACAAAGACACCATGATTAATGCACCTGGTGCACTTCTATGCACTTACTGAACTCGCTCTGCTTACCTTCAGAAATCTGATCACATTAGCATCCCAATGGTATGGCTTCATGCCAATCTATGCGTTACTACAAGAGCCATACACATAGTAAGTAGGCATATCTGTATCCCCTGAAAGGATGCACAACAAATGAGGCCTAAATATGTTTCAGTGTGTTGGGTTTAAGCTTTTCTCTGTGTCGTATAAAGTTGAAAAATATAAATGAGAGCTCTTCTAAAAAGGTTTAGAACTCTAAAGAACTCTGCTGCACAGTACTGTATATCATCAAGGGACATCACAAACTGTCAAAATGTGATTTTTATAGATTTTTGTATTTTTATTTTTACTATGTGCTGCTGTGGAATTCTATTTTTAAACCGATCATAATATATGGGCTAAGGACAAAAATAGAATTCAGTGCTACTGAATCAACATAGAGAGACCCAAAAAAGTTTTGTTTTCAACCTGTAATTTGAAGAAAACTTTCAATGTTTAAAGGAGTAACACCTGGTCCCAGCATACCAAAAATTCCTTAGGTCTACTCCTAGGTGTGGAGGGGAACACTGAATGCTTTAAAATGTGAAATTCCATCAAAGGCTCTGTTTCTCATTTTAGGAACGAAAGCCTCAACAGTAAGTAATAAAAGTCTGCAATATGGTGTCACCATTGTGATAATATAAATTGTTTTATTTTAATAATCCAAAACAATCAAAATGAAAATTATTGAAAGAAAATATCACAGGTACCGCAGCTGCCTTAAGCTCGATCGGCCAAATGGCTTCCACTTGTTTGTAACATTTCTAATCCCACAAAGTAATCTTACTTGTATTGCCCTGCTGTATCAGACAATATCATTTTCAAAGAAATCTTTTCCATTTTTCAAAACTCTAGTTTAAATTGAGCTTCTCTCATATTTATAATAAATCCATATATTGCTGCCTCGTTTTTGCAAGCAGTCAAAACCCATTCAAGGGAATATCCTGGTAAAATTGTTACAAAATGTTCTCCTCTTGAATGATAGTCTTGAAGTATACGTACCTGTCATAACGCACACTGAATTTTATACAGTATGCTTATTTTCGCAACACCATTGTGTTGAGTGCGAACTTTTCTGTCACACAGGCTCCTAAGGTTTTCATTATGTCTTCATTCTTTTTCTCAGTTTTAAACAGTAGTATCTCCAGAGAGCAGTGTACTAGTTCAAAGCAATGATTCGTCTAGAGAACGAGCTGTGTTGCTAGAGTGACTGCTGGATGCACAAAGGATCGAAGAAGATCCTGAGTGTCACAGCTCTGGGGGCCCTGGGCTTCTTCAGCACTAGCAGAAGGCCTCTGAGAGGGCAAGAGTAATTAGATAAAGTTAGTGAAACATTGATTATTTCCCTCTAGTTTCAGCTTTCCCCCAGTCGTGTTCATTTATTTTCATGATGCGGTGTGCTAATTATGAGGTCTAAGATAACTCTTATTGATTCATGTTTGACAAAATGAAAACAATTTTGGTGGGAGGAGGAGCTGCAAGAGAGGACATCAAGAGAGGGAGGGAACAGAGGGGGTGCAGAATGAAACATGATAGACCCACAGTGCCTAACATGGATATAATGCAGCAAAAACACCTACCTGGTTCAGTTTCTATAATTTTAGATTCAATTCAGATCATAATAATAATAATAATAATAATAATAATAATAATAATAATAATAATAATAATTGCTTACACTTATATAGCGCTTTTCTGGACAATCCACTCAAAGCGCTTTAAAGGTAATGGGGACTCCCCTCCACCACCACCAATGTGCAGCATCCACCTATGATCAGATATGATTAGATATGAATCCCTATTCCAAGTAAGACCAAAGGTATTTGACAAAATGACAAGTTTTCTGCTTGCCACATCCATTTAAATCTTTATCTGAAATTTTAATTGATTTAAATCATTTGAATCAGTTATAAATTTAACATTCTTTACAATCTGCTATTTTAACTACAAAAATAGAAACATAGAAGGGAATTTGGCCTGTAGTGGAAAGGAATAAAGTGTTCCTCAGGACTGATGGTTTCACACAGGAATGTCATGGCTGAGGGTCTACAACAGTAAATTCAATATATCAATCAGAGTAAACTGCAGTCCATACTTGACTGAATGAGATTCAGAATGAGATTTCCAGTAGAATTGTAAACCATGTTATCCCTTTAAGATATGGAATGTTGCACTGTGTGTCTAACTGAAAGTGACATTAGAGCATGATTGATAGATTGCTGATCATCTAGCAATCAGGCAACATGACAAGAATGTGCTCCAAAATGTTCCACAGTGGCTGAAAGACTAAACAAATAAATGGACTTGTCTTAGTAACTGTTGAAGCCATTTAAGTTGAAAGTGTTTTAAGCTCTGCAGTGCTCCTAGTTGTTCTAAAGTGATTGAATTAATGGGAGTGGCTTTTCTGTTCTATACAATCTGTATCATTAGTATCATTAGGATTTTTTCTGATGTCTTTGCTAACAGCTCTTTGCAACCCTCCAGCATGACCTCAGCTGTTTCTGTCAACTGGTCTCCATTCACTGTTTAATGTCACAAAGACATTATACTGTATACACAGTGAGTGACAAAATAGCCAGTTCAACAGGAAACAGCTGAACAAACAAAAGACCAGACAATACATTTACTGGAGTGTTGTCACATAATGCAACACCTATAAGACACTCACCTATCCTCACAGAAGGCTGTGGCTTTTTCCTTTACTCAGCCACTGTGGAGAGCACTAAGCAATTGCAATGTTAATTGCTTCTTTGATAAAACCATAATCAATGACCAGGGTCAGTTGACTGCCCGATTTGATGATAAAGTAAATTTGACTAAAGCATTTTTAATAGATCTACATTTTTTCCATAACACAGTAATATTGTATTGGGACCTGAAATGGAAAGTTATTTTCTTAGTAGTTTTCTTTTCCTACCAAACATTTTATTCTAAAAAATAATGAAAATAGTCACATACTGTAGATACACATTTTCAACTTTCAATTTGGTCATTTTATTTTTGGTAATGTTCTGTATACATGTATACATATATATTCCCTTGTATTAATAGCATTTTTAAAAGCACTTTGTATTATTATTGTAGGGATCAGTTCACTATCTTATAAATTATTTAAGATGTAGATTTTATTTTTAGTTTGTTACTTCATGTTCTACCCCACCACCACCACCACCAATATTTAGAATCATGTCTGTGAATATGATGACTTAAAAGGTTAAGAGGAACATACATTATATTTGTATTGTATACAGACAAAAATAACACATATTTTAAACAACTACTCTGAAGAAACTAAACAGTTACATCCATGAAGAATGTTAACCCCCTGCAAAGATACACCATATGTATTCAAAATTGAACACATAATTTGACTATGCTTAAATCCAATTTTTAATCTACATAAAATGGTCTCTTTAATGCTATTGGTATGGTATAATTTTGGTAGTGTGGCATTCAAAAGAATATTAACACAAGAAAGAAGCGCTAAAGGTGTTTTCAATGAATGAATTAGCAATTAAAACAATTAAACTAATTTGAAAAATCCTTTGAGTGTATCCTTAAAAAATACAAATTAATTAGGAAGTCGCTGTAATTCTCTATCTCTGTGAGCTGTAATTCTAGTGAGTTTTGTTATACCCCAGGATCAAATGCCATTCTACCAATGGAAAATAGGTCATTCTATCAGTCACTTAAGAGAGGGGCAATACTCATTGACTGGAAAATTGCTAATGCAACAGCAATCCATAAAAAGGATGACAAAACCAAACCAAGTAATTATAAACCAATAAGTCTGGCTTCTATTATATGAAAGGTTATAAAACAATAATTAGAACTACACTTGTGGCTTTTCTGTATGGCAATACTATTCTAGGGAAGAGTCAGCATGGGTTTAGGAAAGATACGTCTATCTTACCTCAAAGTATAGAAGCAAAGAAAAAGACTTCTTTAAGTAATTTACAACAGTAATGGATACAAAGCAAGCATATGATATTGTATGTATAGATTTTCAGAAGGCTTTCATTAAAGTCCTTCATAAATGATAAATTCTCAGATTGTAGGTATTAGGCATTCTGGAAAATGCATATCACCGAGTTTGTAGCCTATATATTCCCTCTTATAAGGACACACAGTTAGGATAAGTAATAGAAACAAATAGGAATCTTAACACTCCAGCTGGCACCTAGCAAACATTCTTTCTGTTTGCAAGCAAGGACAAGTTGAGTGAAATCTCCACCTCAATGGCTATCTAAAGTCCAGGCATCTAAAACACAACCCCTGTCTTGTCTTTTGAAATGCTAAATGTGTTACAGCACTTGCCACCCATTTACAAAACTTTTTAGATCTTTCCAAAAACAAGGTTCCCACCTTTCACAAACATTGTCTTTGTCTTCCTTAAGGGCAGAAAAAGTGCTCTGATCACCATCTGTCCATCTCTCTCTATCCTAGAGCACACAAAAAGAATACCAACACCCAGGCAGTCTCAACCCTGGAGATAGAAATGCAGATAAATATGGGGTCGTTAAAGGGAGGTTATATATACCATCATGATTTCGTCACAATTTTTTAAAACTTTTTATTCCCCTCCTACCATGGTTTAAAGACCATTCTCTTGGTATTTAAGCCAGGCATTTTAAATAAAAGTAATTTGGATTATGAAGACCTTAGCCGAAGGCTTTAGAACAGGGCCTAGAGTGAAAGGCAAAAGGGACAAAACTGAAAGCACTTAACTAATCTCTTCTTTTGAGATTTGTTTGTCCTTAAACAAACCACAACAAAAAAATCCCAAGGAACAGAGGTTCTATGAATGGGGTGTGAAGCTGAAGAAAAATAGGGAGGGAACAACTTGGTGGCAGTTATAGAGACACCTTAATGACCCTGTTGTAAAAACAGCTCACAACCACACATTTCAGGAACCTTTATTTTCAAATACCAGGGTAATTGCAGGTTGTGGCTGTCACAAGAGATTGCAATCCCTTTCCCTTAGCCTGGAATGTCATGGAGGAGGCCTGGAGCCCTTCCATATACACCATTATCACCTCTGCACCTCAGGTACCACTTTAAACCCTTGAGGGAGAAAGACACTGGATGGTAATGGGTTAAAACAGGCCATTCCTTCCTGCTTTGTTTTACTGCTGGACTCTTCTGCATCACAGTCTCAGTAAAATCCGATGGAGGATGTTTTACCACATGTTAAATGGACCATGCAGAAAACCCTAAGTAAATTGGCTCTAGCTAATCCTTTATTGGATTTCCTAGCAATAAAAATAATATACTGTGCATAAGATATAGCCCGGGACAAAATGTTTCTCACAGTTCTATCTGTTCAAAGCAAAGCACTTTAATTCATGTTGTTGAGGTATATTTTTTAATATATTGTCTGATATTTTTTACTTATCTTTGTGTTAAATGTTATTACTTTCTTTTTAGCTATAATCTTCTTTTGTTCACTGACAAAATGTAATATAAAACCAAAGGCTTCTTTGCCTAAAGTTGATCAGTTCATTTACTCAAACACCCACAAACTTTGGGTTTAGGGAGAAAAGTGGAGAATATTGTCAAATATGTTTTGCACTGCTTTGTGTGGCTTTAAAGAGACCGGTAGCTGTGTTGATTAATACTTGTCAAACATGGTCCCTAGATCACCACAAAAGGCCTTGAACCATGCCAGATACATTAAATCTGCACATGCCGTATTAATACTAAATGATGACAAGAAAATAAAGCCAGATTTGCTTCTATAAAGTTTGTGCTGCCTAATATTTTAAGCAAGTAGTGCAGAATTTGTCTGATGTCCCAGTCCTTCACTGGGCAGTGGGGAATCATGAGATTTTAGGAGTAAAGACCAAACTTAATGCGAATAAAAGCCGTTCTGACTGTCCTGTGATCACCATCGAAGCCAAGCTGGATTGGGAACTCACTGAAGCGGTTATATAATTGGCATGAAAACAGCCATAATAGTGTGGGTTGAAGCAAAGTACTTTGGGTTTCCTCCTCAGCTTTCAGTGCTGACTCACAGATTAAAGTACCTACTTGCTTCTTTCCCAATACAAACACTCTTCATGTTGCCTGTCAAATGTAATAATGATAGTTGTTTTAATTTTGTCTTTGTCTGCTTCAAACTTTCTAAATTGTTAACCTTAAAAAAATCCAGCAGAGCCCTCTTGTCAATTTGTTAGAGAGGAACATCAAGGGACAAAGGAAACTTTTTCCAAATTTTATTTTGCAATTTACAATATTCCAGTAACACAACGAATCATCTGACAAAGAGCAGAACTGAGCATGAAGTTCTGTGGAACCCTGTTGTCACATGACAATAGGACCCTGTACCTGGAATTTACCTTAGTAGGACTCTCAGCTTCAAGCAAACACTCGAAACCATTGCTAAGAGGACAATCTTGAGAGTAAATATCATTCAGACGTTGGTTGAAACATCATGGCGAGCTTTGCTCAAACCCTTCAAACTTTGGCACAGGCTCTTGTTCTTTTGATTGTGCTCCTGTCTGGCTCAACACTGCACAGACCTGCTATGGTATGTTGACACGCAGGTCAACACTGCTATGAGAGGTCCAATATACTGTAGGTTGTGAACCTGAGATCTATCCTCATTTCCAAATTTACCACTGTTGTCCATCATAGCACCCTGCATTATCAAGCAAGACACAGCCTTATCCTGTACCTCAGAACTACCCTTGAAGTTTAGAAACCATTTTTTAAATATGCATTGTCAGATCCCATCAACTGAAGGACATAAGCAGTAATCAGTGATAACGCTGTGATGTCAGGATACACTGGTGGACTCAAAGATAACCAACTCAGCCAATTGAACACTTCCTCTTGGGACAGTCAAAATGGGTTAAACAAATGGTTCACATGATGCCTGAACTACTGGACACAAACTATATTCTGAAAAACAATTCCTACTGATTCAGCCACTCAGGAGCCCTGCTTTCAGAATTTTGACTCTAGTCCAATGTTTGTTTTTGTGCAGGGAGGTTATGGTAAAGATACTTTGTGAACTAGAAGACAACAAATTATTTATCAGCAATTATATTTCATAGAGTTTGAAAAAAAACTGCTAGCACAGAAACCTTGAACTGTTTGTCTCTAGAGGGTATGGAACTTCATCTTCTCCTGAAGTATTTTGCTTATTATAGCCTGCTAGTGTTTGAATTGAATACAAGATTATGACCTCTGGTTCTCTGGGGGGTTGAAGACAAGAAAACATTCCAAAAAGAGTTTATTATGTTGTTTTCTAGTTACAATTCCTTGCTTTAGATTTCATCCTCATTCCTTAAAAAGCACAAACACTCAACAGACTGAATGGATCAGCAGTCATCCCCTCAATCTGGCATGATTTTCATATAGTCTACAAAACAATACCTTTGTCTTTTCAAGATAATGCATTTCTATATAAATTCTACTTCCACAATTCACCACGAACTACATTTTTTAGCTTGAAAAAAGCATGCTAATATAATCTTAGCGATGCACCACCAAAGTCAAAACTACGTGACATTCTTCTACAGTACATACAGTATATGATATACTGTAGCTTCACTACTCATGATATAGCTAATGCTTTACTTTAGTTTTTGTTTACTTATTCAGACATCTTTTGAAGTGGTATGTTTGCCTCATGGATTCATTATCTTTCAGTGATCAGGTGAACATAATATTAAAATTGTACTGTTTGTGCAATATCTGAAAATACAATACATACTGTCAAAAAGTAAGACAAAACAAAAAGCAACATATTACAGCTATAAGAATAACCTTCTTTTATTGCTGTTTATTAAGCTAATAATGTTTACTTATTCTTAATATGACTTGATTTCATAGTTTCAAGTAGGTTTCCAACCCAGGTGATTCTCTATTGTTGTTCCTCCTTAGAAAACTAGCTATCACATTGCTCACCTGTAGAAATACACTGAAAAGCTGAGTAGGGGAAAACTAGTTTGTGTTGCACAAATCTGAAAATCCCCTTTGGTAAAAATAAAGATCCTGAAGTAAAAGATAATGAATATACTTATCCTCAATCTGAGAGGTCTTCCGTTAAAATATTTGTATTATTTCCAGCTGTGTTCAGTTCGTGTTCTCTCTGTAGTGTTGCTTGTGATGAGTCCTTTACTGTAGTTAAACGTTACAAACCTTATTTAAACATCTGCATCAGACTGTGTATGATAAAACATAAAGGCCAGGTTAGAACATATTTGTGTTTTGTTAACCTTTCCTTTTGTATATTGGCGTCAGTACAGAAAAGATCATTACTTACAAAATAAATGCTGTTCTAGGAAATAAGAATTTAAAGACTATAAAAGAGAACTAGGCTCTGGCTCTCCTGCAGCTCTGAATTGGAAGAAGTGATTGGAAAATGGATGGGTGGATGGAAAAGAGAACTCTTCATTGCAAAAGATGTACCCTGCTGCTTTAAACAGAGGTGTTTCCTATGTGGCTGTAGTGTGAAAACAAAAACCTGCAAGAAAGATGTCAGGTTTTATGCAATTTCTGTACACAGCACTGGCTTTTTTAATGGGGAGGACGTTTCTGAGGCCTGAAGTCATGAATGGAATCTTTACAACTGCAATCAATGTCACCAGCTAAACAGTAAATGTGAACAGAAAGCAACCAAAATCTTGGCACTACAGTAAAACAACAGCAACAGCCAGCATACCGTCCTTCCAACTAAGAGAAAGTTCCCAGGAAAACACAATACAAATGAATGGGTCAGTGCATACAGTATCTATTGACCTACAAGCAAACCCAGCAGTTCATAGTCAACTGAAACTAATATTACAATAAGGTCTTTCCAAGTTTTGTTTTTCACTCCTTATTTATCAAAGAAAAGGTCTACTTTAAATTATTATTCCAAGAGCTTCTGTTTAAATTTCTTTAGAATTTTTGGACTGTACAAATACTTTTCAGTTCTAATCTTATTCATTTTGTAATACTGATGTATGCACTTATTTCTTCATAATATATTAATACAATTAATATACACTTAAATTTATTGAAGGAATAAACACATCTATGTTTTCTGATGTAGGAAGCTCATTGAAGTTATAACTTTTGCACATATGCACATACGTCTTATAACAGATCAGGACTGCTGGTCGACACAACTGGTCTTTTCAAGCTTTTTCCTCTAGTGTATGAAATAAGGCAGTCTCAAGACAAGCTTCAATGCTGGTATTATGGTGGTTTTATTTACAAGAGTGAAAGAGCATATAATTTAAAGTTCACAAAATGGATGGAAGAAAAAACAAAAACACTCTTCGTTCTCTCAAGAGCTATCTTCACTTTAAAGAGACAAGTCTTTCTGAAGAGATGGATGCCCAATCCCTTTGCCCTTGTGTATTCATGTATATCAGAAATAAAAGTGCTCAACATCCCTTTTTCAAAAGAACTCTTCCAACAGAATGGAAGGCAGATGGCATAAAAGGAAAGTGTACTAACGAGAGGATTCAGCCCATATAACTGAAATCTCAAAAAGAACACCCACTGTTTTTGCCACAGCCTCACCAACTCTAAAGATAGGCTTTTATTGAAAACACCACTGTTTAATGGACACAGGGAAGTATTCGATTCATCATCATTTTCTTCCATGCCCAGCTGGAAAATGTAATTCTTTGCCACACCTGATTGGCTACAGATTCTTGCTAAGAAGAGGGTACAGAGGATAGAAACTTTATCTCACTCTTTCTCACAATAAAAGATGTATGTTTTAATTTTCACCCTTACTGAAGGTAACTTAATAAGATAACTTAAAAATGTCCACCAGAGTAAATATATTTTAAATTCCTGTGAAAATTATATTCCTAATAAGCTGAAAAGCTAATAAAGCTTATAAAATGCCTAATGTAGTAATAATAATAGCAGCCAATACAGTGACTATTACAAGTGTTTTCCAAAATACATAGTTGGATCCTCTTTCTTTTTTATGTACAGTCATCCCACTCTCCATGGATATTTTATAAAATGTGAATAACACCATATGTCAGACAGCAGGATGTAGCAGCTGTGGAGTCAGGCTTGTTACAGGCAGGAATAACTACCTTCATTCTGATATGTTTTTCAGACTATATGATTAAACACTGTGAGTATTACACAAAGCCCCTCCCATTTTTAATGAGTCCATCTACAAAATTGTTTTTCTGCAGTAAATGTTGGCCTATGGATGTAACAGTTATATTATTTGAAAATTAGAACTGTTTGTTTTTAATAGAATGATGCCCTGTACACTCATTGTATCCAGGGTTCTTTCTGTTTTGAACTTTAATTTAAATTCATCTTACTTTACTTTCAATGCTCTAAGAGAGGAATTCTAAGGCACTGGGTATTCAAAAATTCTTTATCCTTATTCATCCTTGCATAGATTAGGCATAGATTATTTTCACAGTTACTGTCAGTTAAAAACATTTTAATTAATTTTCTTAATTCATTAGAGGCATTGGTTTGATTTAATGACACAGGTGTTATACAGTATCTTTGATATTTAGCAAGCAACTAGGTTCAGATTAAATCTTTACTTAGTTTAGAAGTTGGAACTTGTTATGAAATCACAGATCCCAAAGTGATAGGCAAATCAACTGACAGATGTAGACATAAAATTACTCCAAATAATATAAACATGGTTTTTAAAGTGGTTTATCTTTAAATTAAGGATTTTTTTTAATTTAAACAATTAACTTTTCTGTAACTTCATTAGATAAGTTTGAAATGTATTATTTTTCTGTATAGGCGAACTCCTAATGTTTGTGATGACTAATGTAATAGTTAAGTTAGCACAATGAATTATTGTTTGAGTACAAAAGAAGCAATTTTCTTTTGTGTTTTATTTTCTTAAAGTTCTGACAAATACAGACAAAACAAGCATTTTTAAAACATTTTTAGGATTTTTTTGTAAAAAGTGACAATCTACATGATAATTAACAGCAACCACATAATCAAAGCACCACTATTGACACATTTCCCTTGTGAATACACAATTTGGAGAATTGTGGGTCGCTGGTTAGTAAGTGTAAACTTCATGGAGCTAATGAAAATGTCATAAACGGTTCTATAGATGATTTGGTGCTGGAATTAGTTTAACAGTTTAACAAAGTTAAATTACACTTCTCTTCCCTTAAATGTGAGAAAACAAGATTAAGAGACACACATTTCTGTCTATGCTATTCATATGGAGTTTGAAGTTGTTGATGTACTGGTATATTAATTCTGCAGCTTATGAAATACACTGTAGGTCTTGTGCTGCAGATTTAAAATATGTTTCAAAGTTAAATTACATCTCACTAAGACACCTTATGATAACTTTTGGACTGCAGTGAATGCTTCACATTTAGATTGTGAAACTTTTTGGTGAACAAAAATGCAAGTGATCTCCATAGAACTAGTAAATGACACTTGGAAGTACTGTGTGATTATTCTTTTAGCCTTACGGATAAGATGTGGCGTCTTCAACAGCACAGGTCCTTTCTTGCCTGTTTTTGCCCTGATTCACTTGTTATTCGTTGTTCAGTACCTTCATTGAATTTAATCATGTAACCCTTTCAATATTTGCTCTATAGAGCTGTTTTCTCCATAGACAGCTCGCCAAACAGCTCAACAATCAGTTACTAAATTCAATAACAGTAGCACTGAATTTTCCTTGTCTGTGCCTTTTAGGTAGAGTCAGCAGTACCTGTGAGGGGATTTCCCAAGAGTTAATACTGTACCTTTCAAGATCCTTAGATTGTAATTTTTTTTGCTTTTAAAGAACAGTTGGATAAAACAAATCACACAAACCTATTATTATAGCAAGATTCTGGAAACTCATGTGCTTAGACAAGACAAGCACACATCTGGAAAGTGAATTTATTGCTAAGTTAAAAATACACCTGGTTTACAACGTTACCAATCAAATTAAATTAAATGTTTTATTGATTTAAAGAATGTAAATGGTTGCCAGATTAAATTACCTTTTGACTAATTAATTCAGCACAGCTCGGTATTTCAAACAGGTAAGTCAACAACTGTGGGCCAGATGGAGGTAAAATTTCACTCCACAAAAAGTTATATCACCAGAGCAGACAAGAGGCAGACCCACAAAAAAGACTGTATGGAAGGTTGTACATTTTCTCAATCAGATTACTTTAAAGCTCTCTGTGGATATTCATGGCTACTGGAGCACCCACAAATTTCTAGAACTAATACCTAACTCTAAGCTAAATCCTGGCTCAAGCCCTAAAACAGAGCTGGTTTTTGCAGACAGCAGGAACCATTTCTATTGGGATTCAACTGGTGAGTTGACAGAGCTGCAACCAGCAAATATCTCATTAAAGGCTGTACATTGGCCCTTAGGCTAGATACTGGACATCAGTTTTCAACGGACTCTGTCCTTTGACTTTGATAAGCAATGCAGCAGAAGTGCGCTAGTTTTTTTAAAGCTATATTGTTTCAGAGAAAATCTTTACTTACTCCTCCCTGCATGGTCAATACTGAGGTGCAACAGTGTACAAACAGAGGTATGGCCACTGGAAAAACAAACTGTCCTCTCTTTCAGATCAATTGCAATGGCTCTGTGACTAGATCAATGGTAATTACCCAATGCTCTGTGCTCTCTGTAATTACAAAGTGAGGAGAGATCAGCCCTCTGCCACAGGCTGCCCCATCAAGCCTGCAATTCTAAAGTTATCATTGTTCAGATCTGCTGACAGTTTGACTTTTTTTTCATGATGTGAATAACACATTTTCCTGGTTGTTTGCTCAAGACAATGGTACTTCTTCTGACTAAATCTCAGGTCACAACCTCTAGACCGATACGACGATAGTTTCCAAACAAATGCTGAATCCAGATATTCACCATGTGACTCAGGTCTGCTTTGATAGAAAGAATAATCCATTCATTCCAAAAGACTGCTACCATCCAGCACAAGAGTACAAAGTTCTTTGATTTCACCAATTTCAACAGCGTAGGCTTGACAGGTCTCTGAGTTGGAATGAGTCAGTTGCTTGATGAGCTCACTGCAATTTATCTAATATTTCCTTTAGTTTCAATTACAGTATGCCACTGACATACAAAAGACACAACATTTCTGAAATCTTTATGAATATAAAATCTATGCCTATAAAATCCACGAATGAAATATGTATTTTACTGTGCTGAAGTTCTAGTGGTATTTACAGTATACATTTTTCTATGGTTCTAGTTACTATGTATACTATAGTACACCATGGTTTACTCAGAGTCCAGTATAGTAAAACAGTCATGTTATAAACATAACCATAAACCATAGCAAAAGTAAGGCAAATCCCCTGTTAAAGTATAAGTATACCATAATAAATTCACTGTGCTTAACTTTCATAAGGGCAGATCCTTCTAAAAGCTTTGTACAGACTGACTGCTGGATGGTTCTGCTTTGCCGCTGCCCTATTTTAGCATTCATGTACTGTACTATATTTAACTTTATTGTATTTCATCTCCTTAATGTTCTGTACTCTGTACATTCCTGTACTTTGCTGTATAAACAATTTCAATTGTTATTGTAGAAAGTAAGTTATTATTTAGTGAGCCTTTTCTTTCCTTCTAATTCATAACACACTTTTCAACAGTAATCTGCAGAAAGAATACATGTTTAAACTGTGTAGTTTATACTGAACATTTGGTGCTAAAATATAAAATAGAATCAATATTATATCTCAAATGTAATGATTTATACTGGATTGAACAGTAACCTTACTGAATAACAGGAGTTAATTGGGAACAGAAGGTCTGCTTTGATCTCCTTACTTATACTGTAACTGCTTTCACATTACGGACATGTCAATCATATCAATAACACTCCGTCTGAATAAGCTGGTAGCATCACAGAACAGGGGTTTTTCCCTGTTACCTGTGTTTCCCTGCCATTTTGATTAGCTTTGATTTGTTGTTCCTAAGCAACATCTCATGCACCCCAGGACTTTGTGTTTGTGAAAATGTGCCATGATTTCAAAGCTGGCCACAGAAACATTACAGAGGGAAAGAAGTGATACAGCATTTTTTAAAGCACATCTCAATAGTATTCAGATTATTTTTACATTATTTCTGAGAGCATGAGTGGCCTATATGATCCTCCTGGAGGTCTTCATATAGGCCAACCACATTGTTTGCCCTGACTGCATTAGCAAATTATATCTTGGATGTGAAGAAAGAAAGAACACATTGGTGGGACAAATGCTTGAGAATTTACAGCTGTTACTGAAAGTAAAATTGAATGATTTTGTCATTAAATAGTAACAGCCTCATGCACATACCAGCAGCACAGAAGCTTATGCTCTCATGGTTGTTTGGTCAAAAATGTATATTTTGTTTACTGCAGGTCTTGCATTGTACTTTACAAGATTTTTACTCATCACTTTCATCCCCTGAACTTTGTCCCTAATTCCTTAATCGAAATTTTCCATTTACAAAACGTTTCAAGCAATTTTAATGAACACTTTTTTTCATGCTTAAAGAATTTGTCTAAAAAATATTACATCAGGAAGGCTTTCTTGACGTGTAAAATGATTCCTGTCTGAGGTGCAGATGTGCAATAAATTGAAAATGATTGAGATAAATGACTTTACCAAGGTGTGTGATAGTAGCTCATAAGTACGTTATATCCATTCCAAGACTATTTTTAAACACAGTATTTATATTGAAAATAGAAGAGTTAATAGGTGCAAGGGACAAAGAAGATATAGTATTGGTATTTCAATAATTTCATATTCTAAGCCTAATTAAGTACAATAACTACTGTTAAGTAAAGTATTTTTTGTAGGAAATGATTTATACCTTCTTAGCTGGGCACAGAAAAATCAACATCACCATAAGGAAGGCCATCATCACAAAGCATTCAAGTTGTCCATTCAAAATGGGAACATTTCTCACAACTTCTTTCTTCAGTTTCAATTGCTTTTCTCATTAATAATTGAAAATTAAATAAAACCATGGAATTTAATTGCTGGTCCTGTGAAAAACTCAAGTCTGAAAATGTTAAAGAAACAAAATCATCATGTTCTATCCATAAACTGAAGAAGCAACACGCTAGTTTCTCACCAAAGTGCTTAAATTTCCTTTAAATCTGATTCCTGTACTTGGTCTTTTTGTAAAAGAAAGGACAGAGTACAAATTTAGTTTGCAAATTAATTCAACAAAGACTCAGATATCTTATTGAAACAAACATTTCAGTTTATTAGGGTATCATCAGCTATTGTGTTTTATATTGTAACAACTGTGGGCTTCGGTATGGAATGGAGCAGGCATGGGACTCAGGGAATGAGGTTGAACAACACATTTATGAACTTGAACCAGGGAAAGGTACACACACAGGGACAGGGGTTACAGCACTGCACCTACACTAACACAAAGACACGAAGAGAAGAGACTGTCTCCCAGCCTCCGTCCCAATATACAGAGTCCCTCCCCCAGGCGCTGTTCTCAGCCCGCCTTGCTAGGGCATGCTAAAGCGCCCCGCATGGCGCTACAATATCATGACTTTCTTATTGGGTGACATGGTGGTGCAGCGATTAGTATTGTTGCTTTGCTGCACTGGAGACCTGAGACCAATTCCTGGGGTGCTGTCTGCATGGGGTTTGTATGTTCTCCCTGTGTTTGAGTTGGTTTCTTCCGGGTGCTCTGGTTTCCTCTCACAGTCTCTCAATACATATCTGCCTGGTACGCTAGTTGGCTTCTGTAAGATTCACCCTGGTGTGAATGTATTTGTGTCTGTGGCTAAGGATCTGCGTCTGTGACTGGAAGGTTGCTGGTTCAAATCCTGCGGCTGGCAGAGGAATCCTACTCCGTTGGACCCCTGAGCAAGGCCCTTAACCCCAACTGCTCCAGGGGCGCCGTACAATGGCAGACCCTGCGCTCTGACCCCAAGCTTCTCTCCCTGTCTGTGTGT
Source organism: Lepisosteus platostomus (assembly GCF_059453375.1). Lineage (NCBI taxonomy): Eukaryota > Metazoa > Chordata > Actinopteri > Semionotiformes > Lepisosteidae > Lepisosteus > Lepisosteus platostomus. The sequence goes on from NC_142616.1 coordinate 59,542,420, forward strand.
CTGTGTCTCCTTGGAGAAAAGCTGGGGTATGTGAAAAGACGAATTCCTAATACAAGAAATTGTATAGGGCTAATAAAGAAACATTATACATTACATTATGATAGAATGGTGTCTCATTAAAAGTGTACCCTGCCTTGTACACGTTGCTTGCTGGCATAGGCATTGGTTCCCTGTGACCCTGAATTGGATAACCAGTTAGTTTGTTATCATCAAGTAAGAATACAGGTCTTTTTACATGTTAAACTCCTGCAATGAAATCTAAGTCTACTGTTCAGAAATTATAAGGCATTATTAAATACAGCAACTGCAAAAAAGAGTACATGTATATATTTCACCTTTGTAAAATAATTACAACTTTGATCTAAAAATGTAATAATATTATAGGTTTATTTAACAATATTATTTTTTCCTCTTTTTGTCCTTTAGCATCAGAATATTGTGTAGAATTTTTGCAGTTATTGACAAATGGTATATTCACTTATCACTGCAGTACCTGGAATGTAACAAAAATATCAGGTCAGGTGATAATTATAGAAAGGACAAAAATAATTATCTTTAATTATTCTTATTGAGATTTTAAATGAAGTTTTATGTTACGATCATAACTTCATTGTGTTGTTTTATTAAATAACAAGTGTGAATTTATCATGGCCATATCAAGTATTATTGCCAAATATGTTCCCAAGAGAGGTGGATAACATTATAGAGACTCCTTTTTTTAAGGTTAAAAAGAGAAGATTGCACCAGGATCACATGAAAGTTTAAGAAGCAAATAGACCCCAAAATAGAAAAAACTCCTCTTATTTATATTCCCTATAAATAAGAGCTATAAATTCACCCCAAGATGGTTCGGCCAATTTTAGTTTAAATCCACCTTGACTGCCCAAATTCCCTTGCAACTTCACAGCCAAGGTTATCAATTGAATTATACCTTTGCTTCACTTATACTAGGCCTTAATTACCCTTATAGCTACTCAATCCCCTAAAGAGACTGGTGCCTATCTAATAATACAGGCCTCCAAGGATGCATAAGCTTCAGCAGGTCATTTAAAACCTATTTACATATTATTAGTACAGTAGTAAATTTCCCCTTTACTCTCCACAGTAGCCACCTGCTAAGGTCTGTGTTTTCCACTATCAAACACTCTGCACTGTTTGACTGGCTCAGAATGCATTACACACTTGGTTAATGGCATTAAGTATTATAGATCATCACAGCAACACTGGGGACTGCCACACAGTTATGAAATCTATAATCTGTTATAACAGCTCTAATTACCTTCAAGCAAAGTAAAAACAAGTTTTTTGTTTATGTTAATCAGAGAATCACTAAGGTAGCTGATGGGAAAGCGTGATTAACTCAAACATATCTGTTGTGAGGCAGTTATCTTTAAAAGAATGTTAATTCCTAAATCTGTTGCCCATTGGAGAAAAGTAAACAGTAAACAAAGTAAAAATAGTAAAATCTCCCCTTGACATTATTTTTTTTTTTGAGAAAGCAGGGTAAGCAGGTCATAATGTTCCTTCACTCACGACTTGCATTTCATATCTTTTCTTGAAACAATCATCTCAGAAATGTTTGTGCTGCGGGCAAATTAAACCTTTCTGTTGACTTGTTTTATTTTCTTCCGTTGGTCTTCAGTTTGTCTTGTATGGATTAAAATAAACAGAAACGGCAAAAAAAACTATGCCCACGTAAAAGTGCAGGTTGCCATATCTTCATTTGAATTCATAAAGCCAGAAGGAGACATAAATATTGCCGGATTGAGCACAATGACCTTGTGATACATGCAGTCAAGTGTGAGGCTTGCTGTGTTGTAAGATAAAGTTAAGTTTTAAGTCCACAATGCTTTGTTAAAAAGAAATCCTTTATTTGAATTCCCAGTAATCTTGCAGCAACGGGGTCACAAGTTTTTGCCTTCTAAAATGGCAAAGCACTTACTATATAGATTTCTTATTTTACCAGTCTTATTGCCTAAGTGGGGAGCTTCTTTTTTAAATCATTCAATTAATAATTCATTTTTCAGAACACATTTCTGTGGAGACATGGGCTGCTTAACATAAACTGATTAGGAGAAATGATTTTGAAAGGGGGAAATAAGAAAAAAACCTGTTTTGAAACACTAGAACTTCAGATATCACAAATCCTGGAGAGAATGCATTCAGGAAAGCAGAAGCTTATTGTTGCCCTCTGGGAAAGCAGACTGAGCAGAAATTCACACCAACGGAATTAGTTGAAAGTGACCATGCAGATACGGTGCAAGTGCCAGAACAGATTTCTCTAATCTGGATCATTTAAATCTGATTTATCTGTGTTTGTTTACATTGTTTCTTAGCCAGTAGACATTTGTATTAGTATTTGCTTTTGGTTTATAAAAAGACAGCTAATGGGATTTCATAGCGATCCTTATCCCTTGAATCAATACGTTGCACCTCACTAATCTACAGTAAAACTCATCAGACTTGTACAGTGCAAATTTATTTATGCTTTCAGACTTTGCTCTTATTATTCCTGCGATAATTCCTTCAAATGTCCTACAATTCCTGATAAACCTGGTCATCATTATAAAGCTCCTATTGCAAATGTGAAACTTGTGATTGACAGGATGATTGAAGTTGGGTTACAAATGAGTGTATAGTCATTAATGTTTGATAACCTCCTACCATACCCTTGGCCAAGTGAACTCTAAATAGACTTCACTTTTTTCCTGCATAGAAGAGTATCCTTATAGCTCATAGCTGCATCAGAGGTCAAAGGTTACAATGTTAGAAATACCTCTATGTTGAGGTATTAGAAAGTTAAAAGCAAAGTTTTAACATCTAAACTGAGCTGATTTGTAATTTAGCAACTAGATAAAATTAATCAAATTTAACACACAACCTAAAATCGATTAAAATCCACAACCTCTCAGAATGACCAAACTGTTATTAGACATACATATATTTATATAATTTTTAATTTTTTATGACATCGGAAGATTTTGTTTGTTCAAACATTTTTTTAAGTTATGGGCACAATTTATTAAACAATGACTCTGTGTTTTTTGCTATGCAAAATGATACAGAAGCCTTTTCAGCACCTGGCTGATCAAAACAATGAAATATTAATTTCAGGATGATGCTTACTTGGAACTGACCTATGTTTTACACTATGTTACTCACCTTTGCTTCAATATACCTTCACTACTGCCATCAATGTCTGTTTTGAAACAGGATAGATAGTTTTTCTGACATTCAGCAATGCAACTCAACCAATAATAACAACACATTGTTATGACAAGGTCCTTTTTTCTGATAACCCGGGCACCAGATGCTATTTAGTTACTGGATAATGAGGTACTAAAAGCTAAGATGAGGACATATTCCTTCTCTCTCCCATTAGAAATCAAATGATAGTGCAAGCACATTTACCCCTAGAGCATCTGAGATGGAAACTAATGACAAATCAATTACATGTGCATTTACAACTCAATTGATGGTAGTTTAGGATCACTTATTACAGAATGAGTGAACTGCTTGTTGACACTGATCTTGCCACAGTTGTATAGTATTTAATATAATGTCTAAATATCCAGAGAAAATGAAATATGCACCTGAATCTGCTTCTTTCTTTGATGTATTATTATGCAGCTGTGCACACTATTGAAAAGTATTTTTTAAATGAAAAATCAGCAAGACATTTCAGAAAGGGTTGTGTAGTAACAAATATTTTTTTGTCATTCATTTGTCTTCTGATACTAAGTCAAGCTCTGACTTCAGTATGCTCCACCAGAGCTTAAAATTGGTAGTGGAAGATATTGATGCCTCACTGGCCGATGTCTATAGCTGGTGTAATCATCAACTGTTGTTTTTTACATCTGTTTTAGGAGGTTACTATAGTATGTGCTATTCTTTTGTAGTTATCTAATTCAAAATATACCACAACACTATGAGCTATGCTCTTCCCACACTCCTTTTCAGAAGAGCTGTTTGTCTTTCAGCATGTTTCACTGCCATTCCTCAAAGTCAGAGAAAATTAACCTGGCCTATTCTGAGAAGTTTTTAGACTACCTGGCAGCACTGAAACAGAAAACCAAAGACTAGCTCTCTTGCATATTATTCTGTTATGTCAAACATATCATGGGTGATTCTTAGAAGACATCCTCTGCCTCAAGAGCCTCAAGAATACTTTTAAGAGTGGGACCAGTGATGAGCACTCACCATGACCAGTATTCTGGTCTTTAATAATTTAAAAATCATATGGTGGCTATCAAAAGTATTCACCCTCATTTGTTTTTTCACATTTTATCCTGTACAATATGGAATCATAATGTATTTAATTGAGATTTTTTTTATCTTTGATTGACACAAAACACTCTATATTGTCCAAGTGAAAACACAATTCTACAGATCTCTCAAAATTAATCATAAATATACCACAGAAAATAACTGGTTTCATAAGTATTTACCTGAGGGGTTGTCAAAGGGTTCAAGCCTGGCTGATTTTGTACATCCGGATTTTTTTTTGTCAGCTTTCTGGATAGTAAAGTAATTTTACAAATAAGTAACATGAAGACACAGGTAATGTGAAATTCAATTCTTTAGTTTTTAGTGGTGCCTTCCAGAATTTTCCCACATATACATAATTATTTATTTAACTAGTCAATTGTGAATTCTTATTGATACTTGTACGTTCAAGGGTACAACAGTGGCATCCTTCTCAGGGTTTGAATTCATAGCCCCTTAGTCTGGAGTCCAGAGCTCTAACCTCATTGTGCCTCCAACATTTGTTTTGTTTCTTCTTTAAGCTGTTTTTGTACCATCTGCAGCAATGACAAGAGCTTTGCACTGTTACTGAGAAATTCTAACCTGATTTCTGGTGCCTTATAGGCTTCACTTATCATTTTCATAATTAAAAAAAAACTCATTTCATAACTACTCCTTCTTCGCATATTGACTATGGAAAGGGAGCTTTCACAAATGATTGAATCCATTGACCCCTGTTGGTGACTATTAAAATGTAGGTTCTAAACTTTTACATGTAGTATTAAAACAGAAAAGCAATAATAAATATTTTTTTATGATGGCTACCTGTTTCTAAATTGAGTGTCTGTGTCTTCGTCTTGTACACAAAGACTTTATTATTCACTTCATTCATTTTCTTGCGAGTCGTGATTCTCCACCATCAAAAGGTTCAAGGCTTAAAGCACATTCTATCAATGTTCTGGATAGTTCTCAATTCTTTAAAGATCTCTACAAGGATTAGTCTACCTTTTAATGAAAGGATATGGGGTGCCCTGTTCCCTCGTTGGACAATTAGACAGAAAGTCAGTCCTTTTGAATATCATCATTTTCACACCAGGTAGTATTCAAAGTCTCAAAGAATGTTTATAGTGCTGACAAATGCCTCTGTTGCCCTAGGCATTTTCTGGTGTGTTTAATAATACATGTGTCTGTGGACAATTTTTGTGCAATTATAGCATGCACAAACTTCAATCCCCTTCAGAAACACAAAATGCTGTTCTGTGATTATACAATTCAATCTACATAAACTTTATCAGAACATAAAAAAAATATAGGAGACCATGACTCCATTTTTACTGGCATCTTCATGAACAACTATTGTTAATTTATAAGGCTGACATTTAAACTGAAAGCAGCTTACTCATTGAGACAGGCGAAGAGTATTCTAAAGAATCTTACTCAAATATATAACAGCGCCACTCCATCTCAGATCTGAAGTCAAAATCTTCCAGGCACAAGTTCAGAACCTTGATCTGTTCCACACTGCTGCCTGTAATGTTAAGATCCCTCAATGTGCAACTTGACAGGAGCCTTTGAGTTTGTTGAAACTACTCTTTGTGACTAGAGAAGACGTTTCAGACCCCCCATGACACTGGTTGCAAAGACATGTCTTCTGTTTTCTGTTCCAAAAACTCCTGACCTTTTCTTGAAATTTCTGCTCCTGCCCTTATCTTGGTGCATTAATATGGTTTTCATTTAATTATGGCCTATCTTTGAAGCTGTATGTAAATCCACATCAAAGTATTTTCTTATTTCTTGGTATCTACAATCTCCAACCTTTTGCTTGTAGTTTTAAACTGGATGGCCTTGCATTTTTTATTTGAAAATATAGCCATGTTAAGGCAAGAAGTGTTATATTCTCCTTCAGCCTTATTAAGGTTTGCAGTGACAAAAACATGGGATACAGGTCGAGAGATAATTGAAGCCACAAAATCAGTTCAAGCAACAAGTTATTATACCCAGCCCACACTGTTTAACTCAGTTTTGTATGAATAGAAGAAAGATGACATTTTTATATCATGATTATCATAATCTTTTTCCCTCAGAAAGAGTGGGCCTATCATGAATGAAAACTAATAATCTCATCTTTGTCCTCATTCACACTGACTGTTACTATACGTAAGCAAACTCCTAACTTCTGGTAGTTCTGGCTTCTTCCCAGTTCCTGATGTTTTTAATCTTGGAGAATACTGCTATATTCATATGTATCAGAGAAGTGATCAGAAAAAATAAATAAATAGCATGAATCTCGATAACGAAATATCGAGGTAGGTTTGATCATTACTATCTACAACACCTATACATGTTAATCGTATTCAGTTAAGCTCTGTCTAAAAAAGCCATGCATCTGTTAATTTTCTTCAGGCTTATTCCACACTATCCCATGGAAAAAGGAAGCAAACTTTGTACATATAGTAAGATAAAGTCATAGTTCTTCACTGTTTAAAATATGTTTATCACATTCCCGTTCAGCTTGTGAGCAATTGAAGGACTGAGCTTATTTTTATTCAACTGGCATGGATAGTGCAGGGTTAATACTTCTTAAAAATAGCTATTTTTTCATATTTTTTTTAAATGCAATCACATGGTACTATAATGAGACGTGGCAATCTGCTATTAAGAAACACCGAAAGAAAGAATAGTTTCCATTGTTAACTTAAATTTTAATTTGACCATCTTCTCGTTTTGCAGTGCTTTGTTAACTTTAGGCTTATATTTTACTGTTACTCATCACTTTTTAAAGCTTTGACATGCAATCCTTTATAGCTGAGATCAGATTCAGAGGCCTTCTCTATTATCAAGAGTTGAATACCTGCAAATTACATGTACAGCAATGTAAATACGTATTTGCAGGTATTCTTCAAAATGAAATGAGAAAAGTTAGATTACTATATGGCAAAATGGTGATGCGCAGGCCTTACTGAAATCTGTTGATTTCACAACAAAAAAGAAGGAACCCATTCAGTGTGAATTATTTTGACCTCTTATACTGTAGTGTAGCCTGTCGTGTAACTCAAGAGAGTGTGAAGAATGCCAGCCTGAGAGGACAGGTTGTGCATTGCATGAATTATGCAGACTTTTCAAATCCAGCTTAGTTCTCAGGTGATTTCAATTTAAGGCCTTATGGAAATCCTCATGAAGTCAACACAGCGCAGTTCAACATTAACTGAATGGTGTATAGGATTTTCTAAGATAAGGTGCCTTGGAGAGATAGTGATGCTGAATTAACTAGCTTCTCAACTCTATATCTTAGTTACCTTCACTTCGGTTGCTCATGTTTATTTACCATCCTTCCTCCAGCTTTTGCAATAACTAGGTGTGTTTAAAGAACTTAACAAACTCACACTGAATAATAACATATTTTCTTAAAGTAAACATATAATTGGGTTACAATATATTACAAAGTGTGTTTCACTGTAATCACCATGTGCATGAAAGTACAATGTTTTTTATTTGTTATTTGTCACATTGTTTATATAATTCATGTGAGCTTGCATGCAGTACACATAGGCTTTGTATAATGTCATACCGAAGTAAGTCATTATACATTAAGCATGACTTTTTACTCTGCAAGTAAAATGCAATTTAGAACACTTTATAGTTATTTCCCATTCAAATTTAATGTCCAATTCCCTGGCCTCACATTCTCTAAGAAAGTTGATGCCACAATAAGCATCACTGAATTAACTAAAAAACAATCAACTATGATAGCAGCATTTTGTATTAATTTTTCCCTCAGTAATATTATGCATTTAAATGAACAGGTACCCTGTTAATAGCAGATGTACACTATGGGACTTATTCAAAGTGATTTTTCACTATTCAAGACTTAATAAAACTTCTTTTTAATGTTATTCACATATCATTCAAGACATTATTTGAGAGGGAAATATCATTTAAATCATTAGGAATGTTTCACAGAAAATCTGGAACGCTCTCAAAAGCTATGTACTTAGTTTTGTCATTAAAAAAACATTAAGTGGGTCATAATTTGGGCATTTGTTAAGCCAGACACTGTTGTAAGCAACATAGCCTACGAGTTGTTCAGTTTGAAATCAGTCTAAAAGAACACTAGAGATATAATTGGAATGCTTGTGATTAACAATATGATAAGGGTGGCTTTATAGATTTCCAATAAAATTTTAATTCTATACTAAAATAAGTTATAACCTACCAGGATTGCTATTGTCAGTACAGGTACAATGCTGACAATACAAGAGAATCCAAAACTATGTGCCTTAGTTAGGTAAGCATAATATAGGGTTTCAGGATTAGGATTAGGGTTGCAGTTAGGAATTAGGCTAAAGTTAAGATAAGAATCAGGTTTGGAAGTGGGAATCTAAGCTTAAACATACACAGAAGTACACAGGTAAGTAGTAATGCAATTGGGTCTCCAATGACCCAGTGAGATACTGTACCCTTTAAAAATCTATTTTCTCTTCTGAAATGTGATTTCTAATGGTAATATTACATTAATATAAATAACTTCCCAAAGTTTTTTTTAATTAATAAACTTCAATATTGAAACTTTAAATATTTTGTAAGCCAATTAAGATATGCAAAGGAACTGTTAAAATTAAATCTTGCTGACACATCTTAGGCTGTAAGCTAAGGAAAGTTATTTGCAAAGGCAAATTGGAAGTCAGACAGAATGTGAAAGGACAAAAGCTCGGTAATAGCCATTCTACCAACTTTCCTTAAGCAAGTAACTTTCCTTAGCTTACTCTTGATACCGTCAACAAAAATATTCAAATATCTTAGGAAATAGCAAAAGCATCTTAGGTGAAATAGTAATGTTTAAAGAAAGCAGTCAAAAGAAAAATATGTTTTACAAAATGGTGAAATTAATGCAATTAAAACTCTGGCAAGAATTAAAGAGAATTCATATCTGAAAATCAAGGGTTTCTGTGATGCAATATATACAGCGTAATCATAATTTGAATTCCTTTCATCCACATCTCCCTAGGATAGATTTGAACATTTCATTCTCAACAAAACAGTACTCGTGTTTATCTATTATCATTCCTGATCTTTTTAAGGATAGGAAGATTATTTCGAAACCCTATTTCAAGAAATTGCACAACTTTGACAGCCCTACCCAACATCCAAATAGTTGGTTACTTATTGGCGATTACTCTACGTGAAAGTAATGAAGCAAGAATGTTCCCAATACCTGCAAATGTTCTGCCTGTGAAATGATAAAGTGGAGCTGCTGGGATTTTAGCAATGGTGAGTAGAGAAAGATTTCCTCCACTAGCTTACATATCTTATATCATACTTTTGCCTGACAAGGAAAGATGATTATACTCCATTCTCCTTCATAGCTTTACATACTCAAACATTGTTTGTTGCTACTAACTTTGAAAATTCTTTATGAGCAATCCAAATCAAAACCAGCCATTGTTCCAAAATGGAACCTGGTTCAGGCCCACACACACAAAACAAACAAAGACAAAAGCATTTGCCATATTGCGCAAATGTAAATGAGAAATATGTTGTGTTAAAATCCAGTTTCTAACTGCGTTTCTAACGGGTCATAGGGGAGCTGGAGCCTATCCTGGCAAGCTACAGGTATAAGGCAGAGTACACGACAGATGGGACTCAAGTCTATTGCAGGGCAGACAGACACAACCAAGACACAAAAGCCCTTTTCCAGAACCAAATAAAAACCACTACTGTTTTTTTTGGAGGAAAATGGAGTACCCAGAAGAAACCCAAATATTTAACACAGCGAGAACATATAAACTCCATGCAAACAGAACCAAAACTGAAGCCAGGATCCCAGCACTGCAAGACAACAATGCTAACCACTGCACCACCACGCTACCCTAAAATAATAATAACATTAAATAAAGTATTTATAAACATCTTACATGGGTTATAATAATAAAATTCAGTACAATTTAAAGTTTCAAAATGACAAAATGCCTCACTTAACATAGTTCAGGAATGGGCAGCATGTTTTGTATGTTACTGTGCAGAAATACAATGAATGGAATATGACACAAATACAGTAAAATAAAATTCGGTGAAGAGTGACAGTACCAGTTCAAAGTTGCACACCAAAAATTGAGTTTTGAGGCAGGAGAAATTTGTAGGTGATGTGAGTGCTGTTTGAATGTGAAATTTGGGTTCATGAAAAGGTGTTGTGTAAATAGTACAGGCCTGAAATTACAGAGAAATTATATCTTTGAGACAGTATGACAAATGGTCAGGACACAAAGTTGCAATATCTCAAGAAACTGGAACATGAAACCTTCCTGACTTGATTAATCATCGGCGTAATGACAGTTACTTTCTAATGTTTTCAGCTTTGTATGGACGACATGACTGGGGATTTGCATGTGAGGTTAAACACGATCAGTAACATCAGGTATGTGGGATTTTACAATTGAACGAAAAGAAAAATCAAGTTTATCAACTCAGGTTATACTACTGAACTTTTGCAAATATATTCTGAGATTGCAGATCAAATCTCATCTCATCTCATCTCAGATCTCCCAGGCATCAGATAAAGAATGGTAGGTATGTTTAGTGGCAAGAAAAGCTTTGCGTGACCAGACAGAATAAATCAGCCATGTAGTCCTAAATTCTCATTCATAATTGGGTAACAGAGAATGCAGGCTATAAAATACATAAGCAATGAACAAGTAAAGACTTTTGCTTGAGAGTTATTGAGATCAAGGTCAGTGAGATCAAAAGTTGTGTCTCATTGATTTGAAGGACAAGAACACAAAGGAGTTACACACCAGTGAGCTGCAAAAATTGTTAGGATATGAAATGAAGGGAGACCGCAGGAGTCCTAGAGGGGAATACCTGTCACTGGGAGACATTCAGCCAGCTGCTTCTGATTAGTCACAAATAAGTGGCTAATTGATTTCTCCAAGGACCCTGCCGTGAGGTAATTGGACAGACTGGTAATTGATTGTAATTGATTATTCAGCACAGCTGTTCCACAGGAGAGGAATTGTGTTTTCAAGTTTTAAGATGAGGCTGGCTGGAGTCAGATTGAGGTCCTCCATCCTCATGTTTGAAAAGCAGCCTGGAGATATGAGACTACTGCTCTGTCACACAGGCTGTGCAGAGCTGGCCTCTCCGTACCACACACACAGACTTTGTCTAATAACCTTGAAACAGTTCCACACTGAGGGCTCCTGCACCGCAGGCACCATTCTGCTTTGCTGAATCATCCTGCTGTGTTTTGGGAGTTTTACCAAGAGTCGACTTCTTTTTGTACATGCAGCTTATAGCTGGTAATGCATGGCTTTCTGTACTGTGAGACAGGTAGATTTTAGTACTTTTATATGACTATTAAATCAGTTGCTCATTTTTCAATTGGGCAAGTCAGCAATCTCAGTCAGTCTAAATCTGTTACTTTGTTCAACAACAGAAAAACATAACTTATCTGCTCCTTTTCTCCTAATAAACAAAATGTTTCAACACATATGTAATAAATCTCTCAGTTGTAAATCTGTTGTGTCTGGTTGATTTGTTTGTCATGCACTGTTGTTTTACAGCAGCTTCCCAAATCGCATTTTAAATGCCACTGGTAGGATGACATATAGTCCTAGATGTGAATAATACCTCTGTTAATTAATTCTGTGACATTTTGAATGAATGAACAAATATATACTTAAGATGGATTTATATGTTGTCACAGCCTTGGGTCCCTGAAAAGGAATGCATTTGCTACAGTGTCACATGACTGCTGTCTAGCTGAGACAGTATACAAAAGTCATCCAGTCGCACCATGCATGTCACTCAGCTCCGCCCTTCTCTGCTAGAGCTGGTAGCTATATGCTAGATTGACGATTCGCTGAATCCATTGAGGCCACCTGGACAGATCTGAAAAAGTGTATCAAAATGCATTCTTTTTCAGAGAAGCAAGGCTGTAACAACCACCCAGCATTCCCTTTAATGCAAAATAATCCTGTTATTAATGAATAGGGAAGATATGATGAAATCATTGCAACAGGTGGGTAAGTGGTAGATGTGAGAGGCAGAACCCTCAATCAAAAGAATGTTGCATACCATCCTTGATGTTAAGGTGATCGGACATGGAGTTCCATGTTGTCGGTAAGTAGAAATACTCTAGCAGGCTCAGTCAAAGAGGATCTAAGAGGTGGAAAGAGCTCTTAGATGCTGCTGTCAAGTTGTTTTCCCAAATATGAACATGCATTGCAATTTCACATGTAAAATAACATGTTAAACCATGCCAGTGTGATCATAGAAGCCTAAGAATGCTTCAATGCCATTGTTTAACTGCATATTCCACAAATCTTATAATCAGTAATGCCTTTAGGCTACGAGTCAATGTCCGCGGATACATTGCCAATGTAGTATATCCAAAGGTATGCACTAAATGTCTTTAGTCTCTCATTCAACTTCCTTAAGTGGTGGTTAGGGATATAAAGACCTCTTATGAATAGAGCATTAGAAACCCATTTAAAGTCTTATGTGAATAACAAGTAACAAGACTTGGAAATGTTTTCAACAGTTTCCACAGACAGCCTGTCCAATGTAGCTAAAAGGGTGGGGGATGTCTACTGTAAACAAATAAATATTAAATTACATTGCAGAAAAATTGTGTAATATTTATGGGCATCCTAAGTCCCTTTTAAGAGGCACTTTAGCACATTTGAATAAATTACTGCATACACATACTCTTGAGAGTACCGGCTGGCAATGTTACTGAAGAAGCAAACAACAATCTGGAACAGTTTTACAGATTACATATTTTATGTTGGGAGAAACAAAATAAATCAGGTGGCTTTTTGTTAACTGAGATATTTACAGTCCTCAAAGGAAGTATTAAACTCAATTGGAACAAGTTTGTTTTTTGTTTTACATTTGAAAGTGAGGCAACGAGGACACTGACTACCCACAACTGCTGGAAGTCTCTCAGGTTCTCTCAGTGGTGATCAGCACTGCACCTGACTGCATTAGACTCAATGGCCTTCACTTCTGATAAGAAGTCAAACAGCAGGTGCAGTCAATTTTCCAACGTAAACCCCTTCCTGCAGTGTTACTGTACATCAGGCAGATGTTGCATCCTGACAATCTTCACTGTAACATTCGACCACAGAGAGAGCTGTATTCTCCCCTCCCCATCTACCTGTTTCTATACATTTTTCATTGTAGTCATCTTCATTTATTCATATTTTATATAGTCTTCTGTTTAGTTGATTTCTTTTGTATTATTGATATGGAAGGGTTTCCCCCTTTCTGAAAAGAAGAAACATCAGTGACTTCAAAGGTGATATCAGTTAGCATTAGATCAATTTCCAAGTCTCCTTATAATCAAGAAATACCTAAATAATGGCTACATCCTCTATATTCACATTTCTGTTTACAGCAATTTCACATAGAAACCAGCTGGAATTGTTTTGTGGATTCTTTATCAACTCAAGAAGAACAATAAAATGTTGTTCAAGAAATCTTGATTCTTAAAATAATGACAATCTTGATCACAATTAACTCAAGGCACAAAACACTATTAGATTGAAATAAATGAAAAGAAAACTAGACATGCCATTCAAACAAGTAAAACTACGGAGAAATGAAACTACTACAGTAAGTACTGTGTTCAATATGGTCCCATGGAAAAAAATCATATCTTTTATAATGACTTATGTAATAAATATAAATTGTATACATTGTAAATTATTAATTGTAAGTGGTATGGATAAGGTCATCAGGCTTTACATGTTACGATCATAACTCTTTTTTTGCTTTTTTAATATCAAATTTCCAAGCTTCACACAAATCCCAAGGCAAACATTAAAATTAAAGCTGTTTCACAGGAAGATGAACAATATGAGGTTTATTTTGTATCAAAATGAATATGAAGATTTGCTCCCTGAGGTAGATATAAGATTAAATAAATGTGATTACTTGACAAAATGAAATTCCTTTACAATGCAGTAATGATTCATTTTTTTTTGTTACCGTTCACATTAATGAAAACAATTTATTACACCAGGTTCAGACTACTGCAAGTTTATTGAACTAGTGTTTGTATGACCCCACCTATACGTAAGCATACAAGGCATACTTAGGCTTGGGTTCAAAGAAATAGTATGCAAGCCCTTTATAGAGAAAACAATTAAAATATGATAGGCATTCTGATGATATGAATAAAGGCATACATTGTCCCATATCTCTTGAGAGTTTGTCTGTGAGATGGTTGACAATACAGTTTGCTGGATTGGGGCTCTTAAACACTAGGATTGGACACCTCTGATGTAAGAAATTTTTTTAACACCCTTGGTTTGTTATATTTAATGCTTCTGTTACCTAACTTGTTTCATTTTGGTGCTTAACCTTTACTTGACCTAACTGTTATCATGCACAAACCTTTTTATTTAATCCCTTTGAAGCTAAAACGTGTAAGATGGATGGATTGGTTTTGTCTGATGTATTTGGCATTAATAACAGTAAGCATCCGTAACAATAGAAGAACACTGCATTGGAACAAAGAATAATTGAAATACATTTATTCTTAAATATTTCAGGTCCTTAACCCTATTCTCTTTTCCATTTGTACTGTAGCTAGTTTCTTCTGAGCAATGGCCATGTTAAAATCATTTTGTTTCGTAGACTTAATACTTTGCACAATTCCAAAAGATAAGGACTGCCTGACTCAATTCCATACAAAAATGAATAGATTTTTAAAATCAGTTTTGAAAAGTAGGAGACTGACAAGATCAGCCTACTCTATACCTCTTCTTTAAGATACAGGCAATAAGTCGACATGGAAGAAGACCAAAATGGAACTATAGGAACGTTAAGAAGAGTAGTTTCAAAAGCAAGTCAGACAGTTGTAAGGAGTAAAACGTGAATGTGCATTTGGAATGAATCTTCTGCAAATCATATGAGAAAATTAAAAAAATGAAAGCGATTGTAGCAGTGAAAGTGAAATTATTAAAAAATTAAGAAGACATATTTTAAGAGAAAAAAATAAAAGTGATCAATGAACACCGAAAATAGTCAAATGTAATTCCTTAACTTACATCGGAGGTGGCGCAACATTACTCCTATAGGGCAACAAGAGCGTCTGCAAGTATTCATTCTTCCAGGCCTTTAAATACATTCTTGACTGCAGCCCTCCTATGTGACCCCTGCAAAAAGTTTCTATGGCTGAATACTTAAACAAAATATTAAACAAGTGTTACACGGGAAAGGCAGAAAGAATTTATCTGGAACATAGAAAACACCAAGCCACATGTATTCCTCTTACATTACTGTTGGTACTTTTGTTTTTATGCATTTTATTTTAAGGGGTTTGTTTTCTTCTTAACTGGTTTTATTAAAATGTAATGTCTGAAGGTAATATTATAAATTTAAAGCTTCAAAGTTGGAATGGTCACAACAGTGGTTCACTAAGAAATAGTTTTTGTTTTACATCAGACTTTATTGCTGCTGCAGCTACAGTACCTGCTGTGCCTGTTGAGTACATTCGAACAGCCAAGTCACAGTATTCTAGTCTGTTTTGTCCCTCTCATGATTTCCATTGTTCAAAAGAAAAAGAAATCAAACAGAGCACTTCAATTGTGCTCTGACCTTGTTGTCAATGCAGCTTCTTTCAAGGCCTGAGACATGTGAACAATTTTTAAGCCTTTTTCAGTATCTTGCAAAATTTTGTTTTTAGATTTCGTTCTGTTAAAATCTGCTCGCGTGTCTCTGGCCTAAAGAGGTAATCCATGGATATTAAAATGAGCAATGCAGGTACAGGAATGTGAAAAAAGCCCACAAAGAGTTAAACCACATCTGTGTTTGGTAGCTTGACCTTGAGCATCCTGAATTATATGGTTAGGAAAGGGCTGATATTTATACAAGGGATGATAAGTACTGTAGGGATATTGAACAGTCCTAGTGCTTTTGTTTGGAAGGTCTCTTGAAGGGGAGGGGCAACAAATTAAGAAACTTCTGATAAATAATTCCATTGCCATGTTGTACTTTTCTTTAACATTGGAGTTTCCATTAATGATGCCACTTCCCCAGATTAAGCTCATAACACTTCCAGTTAATCTGAGTTGGACCAAATTTAAAATTGACATGTCTTCTTTTAGAAGACTGTCATTTCTATGATACTACTTAGTTCCTATAATGTTATGGGAGGGCAGCATGGTGGCTCAGTGGTTAGCATTGTCACCTTACAGTGCTGGGGCTTTGAGTTCAATTCCTAGGGTGCTTTGTATATGGTTTTGGCTCGGGTGTGAGTGAGTGTGTTTGTGTCTGTGTGCACAATAATGCTTCCTGGGATAGGTTCTGGGCCACCATAAAAAAGTGAATGGTTTTAATAATATTGGAATTCCATGAAGCTTTTCAAAGAATTGAAAATAAAAGCAGAAAAAACAACAGAACATAATATTTAGATTACATTTCCAAAGAATTGTTTCAGATTCCAATGGCATGTATTGTTAAGGTAGATTTCTCCTAAAATTCCTAGAAAGAATGGACTAGATTTTCAAAATCATGTATTATAGAGAGTATGATGAAAGCATAAATGTCCGTTATAGCTATTAAATAACTGATTAGAGTCTGGCTTGTCAATAGCTGAGTTTGATTAGAATCCTCTGTTACTGAGTTTATAAAAGATTGAAGTCATCCATTATTTTCTCAGTTTGTCTGGTAACATTGTCCTCTGTGGTACCTGTGAACGTGTGGAGAGCTGTGTCGGTGCTTTTTTCCAAAATTTGTGGATTCAAATCTTGAGATGAATGGAGATGTTATACACTTGAATATTGTACTTCACTCCAATTCTAAGTGTCAGCAAGTCTCCTGCTGTATAGATGAATACCCTCCATGTTGTACAATGTATGTAGAATATTTAACTGATTCAACTAATCAAAAATTCAATTTAAAAGCTGTTGAAGCTGTCAGGAAAACTACAGTCTTCCTTCCCACTGTTTTTCAAGCTTATCAGCAGTGATAACAATAACATTTCTTCCTTTTACTATTTTATTTATCAGTGACGTCTGAAACAATGTAGCCCGTGAGCTGTATCACTAATTTACTGATATACCAGTACAAAAAAGGACAGAATGAACAAGTTCATTAGATTGATCCATTTAAAAACTATCACAAAGTGACTTCTCAGTTCCATACAGAGGACTCTATTGTGCACAGTTGCGGTGAGCTGCACATGTTTATGGTATGCAAATCAACACAATGACAATCATTGCTGGGAACACTGGTGTGATGAAGAAACCCTTTTATTTTGAATGCTTGAAATATTTCCCAACACAAAGAAATCAGTGTACACTCTGGTTTCTTCACCCGCAAGAGTTCAAATTCTCATTTAATTCTTTGCATTGCATCAGCCTTTCACTGCTTGTAACAGTGTCATCATCTACGTAACTACATTTTATCTATTGATTAATCCACCAAATCATCTTTCACAGTTTCTATGCCTCCTCCTTTGCCATGAACTTCGGCTTTACTCCTGAACCTCCTGTCCACTACTGCCTGCACATTTCTTCTCTGGCTCATTCCTGCTGCTTCTTCTTGAGCAACATTTACAGAATCTACAACTTCCTTATCAGCTATTCTGTACAACTCCTTAAACCAGGTCCTGGTACATCCAGATTATTATAATTGTCTGCCTTCCTGTCAAACTATCTGCCAGTTTTAAGTGGGATCCCCTCTAATGTGTAAAACACTTACTGTATGGATCCTTCAGAATGAAAAGACTTATTTAATTGCAAAAAAATACTTTCTTGATCTTCAAAAGTGTCAAAGAAACCTTTTTTTAGGAATTCTATCTATGGTCACACACTGCTGGAATGAAGTATACAGGTTGTATTAGGAACATCTCCCTTCCTTCATATTACATGATTTTCATCTGTACTTCATATGATATGGTTTTACTCCCTCTGACCCTTCAACCATTTTATGCTTATCATATACTGTACCTTCCCTTTTTACTTCAGAGTTTTTTCACTTTTGTTTGTATGCTTCATTCTAAAGTCTAACTTGTTGTAATGAAAATTGAACTTGGAAATACAGACCATTCAAAAATTCTGGGATACTTTAAACCAATTAAAATAATAAAAATAAAAGCCATAGTCTAAACATGCAGAAATACAGCACTTGAGATATTTTCTTAAGGAAAACTGTAAGGTAGAAAAAGTTCAACAAAAAAAAAAAATCAACAAGAGTATATAATCCAGTGTGTAATTATCAAATTGGAAAGAAAAATAGGAAAACATCTGAGATGCAGTAGTATGTGAAGTTGAAAGAAGCAGCTTAGTTTGTGTTTCTCCATATGGTTTGGGTTAAACAGCCTTGCTTCTGGCTTCTGTCAATGTGAGGCTACAAAAACAATCACTCTAAACATGGAGGAGAGGTGCACAACTCCTGAAGGAGCCTGTTCAGATGTCAGTCGACAGTTATGAATCAGACTTGATTTAGAAGACAGTGTATTAGACCAGGGGATAACCCTTTATTGTCCTTAATTTTTCTTCCCAGTTATTACATTTGCTCTTGGGTTTTTTCCCCACACTCACTGACACATCTTCCTCCAGTCCAACGAAACAGTATTAGGTTAATTGGCATCTGGGAAAACTGGCCCTGGTGTGCTTGTGTCTGAGTGTGCCTTGCGATGGGCTGGTGATCTGTCCACGTTGTACCTCTGGCTCCCCCCGCAACCCTGTATTGAATAAAATGGTTGGAAAATGGATGGATGGATAGATGGTTTAACATATGTCTCTCTGGGTATTTCAAAACTTTAAAAAAAAATAAACTCCAAATGATATTTTTGAATCTCTGTACATATTATATACATTAATAAATGATCAAAAGAATGACAACTCTTCATATGGGGATTTTATAATGGATGTGTGTAATTACAATTACAATATGCTGTCTTAAATGCACACAGAATCCTGGTTAAATATTCTTATAGTGCTTGTTAAGTCATTATTTTATTTTAGTATCATATACATAATAATATATTCCTCTGAATGTGCCAGACACCAACAATCTCGGATGGTCCATGTCATGAGCCTTTAATACCTTGCGAGGCCACTTGTCACACGGAGACTGCCATCATGTGACAAGACATAATCTCTGCAAATGTTACAATATTCAGGTGGGTGTTTCTTACTTTCTTATTTTTATAGGGCTGCCAGTTGTTATGTATTACATTAGGTTATGTATTACAGGGAGCATTATCCTACAGAAAGAATCAGATTCCAACCCACAAAACTGTACCATAATACTGGATCTTAATACCATATATTAAAGTAATGTGTAATTAGTATGTAATACAAGTTTTAGGATCCATTATTAATGTTAAAATATAATGTCAATGCAAAACCAAGCTTAGAACAGAGACAATGCAAACATTGATGTTCAAGGCTAGGAGTGGTTTAAGGTAAAAATGGACAATATATGTTTAGATGATGCACATTTTAGTATAGCAGGACCGTGGGGCAATGGGTCAGAGGAGTGATGGTGCCAATCTGGTTGCAGAGAAACAGAATTAATTCAACAATCTTTTCTCCTGCTCTAAACCTTTTAAGATTCCCGCTTTAAACCTTTCAGCATTACTTAATAAGATGCTGCTAATGTGTGATTTCTCTGCTGTGGCACAATGACACTGAGGGCATTGGTTTCTGACCAAGTGTGTTACCTGGACACAGGTCCCCCAGGCACCGATGACATCCAGCTGCTTCTCAATGTCACTTTCAATCAGCTGTATCAATCTTTATTCTCGGCAGTGACAGAGATAGATCATCACGATACCTGGCAGAGGACAACTGCCTTCCCCTCCAGCAATGCATTAACAAGGCAGGGGAACAGTCAGCACTGGCCTAAAAAAAAAGGTGCATGTTTGTATGGCACCTGGATCTGTGAACAACTCTACCACTGCAAAAACCCTGAACATGTCAATCTGAAGAGCAAACTGACAGGGGCTGCGTTTATTGCCAGAATGCTATAGCAACCTCTAGGATTAGGAAGCTTTTATTAAGCAGGTTATGAATGGCTCTTATGGCAATTAAGCATTGATAGTTTTGTACAATGTCACTGCCTTTTTGCACAATGTCACCAGATCTTTCAACCTGTCACCGAAGATTACCATTAGAAACATTTTATATAATTGGCTTTTTCTGAGATTCAAAGGGGAAATTTTAAAATACACCGTTGTTCTGTTTTAATTGTGCTGATCCTGTGATTAACACTTCCATAAAAGCTGCATTTCTGTTAGCAAAACGAATGGCTTTTATTGACCAGTATTCATAAGATTGATTTATATTTATATGTTCCTTTTATTTCATTACTTACTAGCTGAACTCTATCTACATGATCACTGTCATCTGGGCTGTGTAATATCCTTGTAGATGTAAATGACGGCGTTAATAGGATAGGTAAATAATAAATAATGCTATTAATATTAAATAGGAATAAAAAGGAAGAAAAGGACGAAAAGCCCGATTTTGTCCCAGTTTATATCAGTGATATAGATTCTGGCATCGTTAGCTAACTAGTCAAGTTTGCAGATCATAGCAAATAATAGTATTAGCAAACAGCAAATAATAATAATATTAGCAAACACTGTAGATGATGCAAAGAAAATTAAAAAAAAGATTTAGGTAGAATTAAATACTGGGTAAACACCTATCAGATGGTATTTAATGTAGGCAAGTGCATAGTGTTGTATGCAGGTAGTAAAAACAAACTTGATTTAAGAAATAGAAAATGCTGAGCTTGAAGAAGCTACTAATAAAAAACTATGTTGACACAACATTATCTTGTACTCTATTTGAAGAAGCAATAAAAGAAGGAAAACAGAATGTTTGAATTTATAGTTAAAAACATAGAATTTAAATCTAAGGATCGAACAGTAAAACTTTACAATGTACCTATGACCTCATTTAGAATAGTGTGCTCTGGATTCAGTCCAGAGATGAGCAAGCAGGTACATTCACTGGATGAAATGAGAGAAGGTCCTATTCTGACAGGCTATAAAGATCTTTTAAATCTCAAACAGAGAAGACTACAAGGGTACTTGATTCAAGTATCCATAGTTCTCAACTAAGGTGAAGTGATTTTAATTGAGAATAGAAGGTACTTTTCTAGACAAAGGGATAAAAGAGCCTGGAACATCCTACTCAACCATATTTGTGATGCATTTAGCTGGATATTGGTTTTCTTACTTTATCCAATTTTTATATCAATAAATATCTCAATAATAATCAATAATTAAGGGGCTCTTATTTGTATGTTCTCCACACCATTTTCACAATATTGTTACATACTGAAATTAAAGCTGTGTGCTAAACATTCATTTTAATAGAGCCCTGTTTTATTACGTTTGCTATTGGTATTCACTTCATAAATAAAACATTTTCATCCCAAAGGATACTAAAGCACACTAACACATACAAGAAAAAACTCAATCCATTCACCACATATATAGATATATATTAGCCGTTATGCATCAGCAGTCCCAGTTCACAAGATATCCATCCATTTCTAACCACTTTATCTGATACATGGTCTAGGGGGAGCTGGAAACTAACCTGGCAAACAACAGGCACAAGGCAGGATAAACCCTGGATGGGATGTGAATCCATCTCAGGGCACACACAGACAATTGGAGACTGCAATGCCAATGTCAATTAACCTACCAGTATGTCTTTGGACTGTGGGAGGAAACCGGAGCACCCGGAGGAAACCTACAGTATGTAAACCTGGGGAGAACATACAAACTCCATGCAGAAAGCACACCAGGTCTGGAACTAAGCCCAAGGCACCAGTAAAGCAAAGCTGCATTGTAGCGCTGCACAACATATCAGGCAGATCAATTTGGAAAAAATTTCTTCACCAATCGAATTAAGGGGGGATTTCTTACAAGCAAGTCTGGTCAAGCTGAAAGTGGATCTGAGTCAGGACACCAGAGTTAACACAAAACTTTTGAAGATTGAAATAGGATCCTTTGATTGACCATGTCATAGTCACAACTTTGGTTTAATGTCTCTTAAGAAGGATGGCAACACCTACAACACAATGTTCCCAGTCATCTTACTGGGGCACTGGTCTGGAAAGTGTGGCCCAGAGAGAAGAATAGTCAACCGACTTCAATTCCTGTTTAAATAGTGGGACATTACAATAAAACAATGTTGTTTTAGTTTGCAAGAATAAATATGCTTGTTATGAGACTGGGTTTTGAAATTAAGGTCTGTTTGGTTTTATTAAAAAGTGAGTTTTGATAGTGATAGGAAAGTCATGGTATAATGCTGGAATTACAACATAATAGTAAGACTGTATGTGAGTGTTAACTTGTCAAACTGTGGAAAAACACGCAGAAAATATCTCAACTGTGCAAAAGATCCTGTAAGAAAATTACATGCTTTTATCATTTTAGGGAAGCACAGCTTAACCTACAGTGGCAAGGTATCACTTGGAACAGTACCTCAGCTTCTCTTAGCACATTGCATTTTTTATGGTTGATTTATTTTGGCATGGGCTTTTCTAACATTTCTCCCTCTGCAGTTTAGCACCTGTCAAGCTGCTGTGTGTTTATCCTAAGCTCCTGTTTCCCACACACTTCACTTTTTTTCAGTTTTTACTGATATTCTCAAATACATGCAGGGATATCTCACGCTTACACAGAAATCAAGGCAATTTTTTATATAAACATTTACCTAAAGAAGGCATATGGTTTATAAGGAACAAGTAATAGGTTTATTCCATGCTGAAAAAAAGAAGAAAGAGAACACAACGTTTCGGCCGTGGAGCCTTCTTCAGGTGTGAGAGAGACAGGGCAGTAGGCAAAGGTAAAGTAGCGGGAGAACAAAGGTTGAGAGGGAGGAGGAGTGAGAGGCGGGAGCAGGGGACAGAAAGAGAGGCCAATCAAGAGGTGTGAAGTCAGAATGGGTGCAGAGAGGTGTGAAATGAAACTTCCAATGAATGGAGAAAATTTAAAAGAACAGTAATCTGTCGTTAAGGGAAGGGAGAATGTGTGATCCTAGCTGCAGAATAATTTTAGTTTCGGTGGTCTTTCTAATGTATGAGTTCGGAAAACCGTCTTTGAGAACACAGACGGAGAGATTAGAGTGGTCGTGGCCGTCAGAGGTGAAATGAGAAACAATGGGCTTGGAGAGATCTTTAATCTTCACAGCCCTGACGTGTTCTCTGAAGTGGTCTCCGAGTCTCCTTCCTGTTTCCCCAATGTAGATGGCTGGGCATTTACTGCAAGAGATACAGTAAATAAGGTTGCTGGAGGTACAAGATGCTGTCTGGGTGATCCGGAATTGTCCTGAGGGGCCTTGAATGAGTGTGGTGGTGGCTGTGTACTTGCAGGTGATACAGCGAGCTCTTTTGCAAGGGAAGGTGCCTGGTGTGGATGGTTGCTGAGGGCGGTCAAGGGAGCTGTGAACAAGGAGGTTACGCAGATTAGGTGGTCGGCGATATGAGATGATAGGGCGATCAGAAAAGAGGGCCCCAATGGAGGGATCATCCTGTAGGATGGAAAAGTTCTGGTTAATGGTCCTGGGGATAGGAAGTGTGTTAGGGTGGTAAGGAAGCACCAAAGGAATGCGGTTGTTACGGCGGGAGTTCCTGATCGGGTTGATGGTCCGGGGGGTGTTTTTGGCTCGGGCAAGGGCCCTGTCAATCACACTGCTGGGGTATCCTCTGTTGATAAAAAATGAGTACATTTCGAGGGCTTGGTTTTCGAAGTCGATGTCGTCGCTGCATAATCGTCGTAACCTAAGGAACTGTGAAAAAGGAAGAGAGTTTTTAGTGTGGTTGGGGTGAAATGAGCTGTACAGGAGGTAGCTGTGTGAATCCGTGGGTTTGTAATAAACTGAAGTGGACAGTCGGGGGTAGTTGATAGACAAGCGGATGTCTAGAAACGGAAGAGTGGTGGAAGAAATGTTAACCGTATATTTGAGGGACGGGTGGAAGTTGGTGAAATGGTGCAGGAAGGATTCCATGCTTCTATCTCATAAAATATATTCTTCAGCATGGGCAAATGCAATAGTACCACATTTTACTTGATATAATGCGGTGAACTCTATAATGCAGTGAACTCAACTGAGTATTGACTCTTTCATTTAATATTACAATATTGTCAAAACTTTGTGATTCTGTGAACCAAAACATAATACCTATAACATGTATTGATTCATAATTAAATGAACAAAGCCTACAATCGTACAGCACACCTATTATATAAACACTGTCTTTCTTCTGGTTGCAAAAAGCCAAGCTGAATGTGTTTAGGTCTTCTAACAATAATAATAAAAAAAGAAGATGAAAATTCAGAAGAAGTGGGAGATGGAGAACTCCTTTTCAAGATCAAAAGGCTGTATAGATATAGATATATATTTTTATATCTATAGAATGCTGATACTGCAGTAGGATTACACATCTTCCAGTTTATTTGGTTTTCTACTGAATTTATTAAACAATTTCAAACCACTGAGTACTATGATGGTAAATTATACAATGATACATCTTCTATCTCTATGAGTATTAAGCAAAAGATACCTATACAAGTCTACACATTAAGAATTGTTAACTTATGTATTGTTTGTTTTATATTCTTGTTTTCCAGAAATATTAATGGCTGTAGTCTTATTTTATGACTCAATAACTTTTTTTTGAGAGAGCCCCATAAGAATTATCACAGGCTATACTCATAGTTATTCACAGGTGCTTTAATTACTCTCTGTATGATAAAGTTTATGTTTGCACCTTCCAAACTACTATGTGGTTCCACCTGCAGGACAAATTGTAGTTTTAGTCTTGTTACTAATACTTCCTGCTGGATTGTGAAAGGCATCTAATGGAATATTGACCCATTCTGACAAAAGAACATTCATGGAGGTTTATATTTAGTCGATTAGACCTTCTGGCTTTGCGCAGGTCAGAGCTAAAACAACAACAAAAACAGATATCAGAATATAAACAAGCAACAAGTTACATTTGACACTGCATTCTTACATTTGACCCCATTAGTAACACTTATTAAACTACTGTTGTAAAACAAGAGATAGAGGATTGTATTCTTCAATGCTTTGCTCAAAGAACAAACATTTTCTTAACGATTTCGAAAAATCAGCAAATTCACATACATGAAATTTATCACGCGGCAACCTTTTTTACCGAACTTCTGATTTTTTAAAATCATGTTGTACCTGATGGTCTTTAGGTGAATACTTTCCACCACACCCAATAAAGGTAAACACAGCCAAGACAACTTGCGAAAACAATCTTACATATTTCCTCCAGCATATCATCAAAATGTTCTCAAAGACAAGTTACTTTTATTGAAGGCATAAGCTTGTCTTTCATCATCGTCTTCATCAATTAACTGGTTACCATTGAGCTGTTTGAAAAAACTTGTTCAGAACGTGATCTCAAAAGCTTGTTCTAGGTGAAGTTATCCCTTTTCAATCTTTTGCACTGTTTTGCATTAGTGTATAAACATATTTCGCTATTTTTACAGAATCCCCCAGCAATTCAAGACACAAAAATGCTTAATTGTCTCATTTTAGGGTTCCTGGAGGCAATTTAATTTTCTGAGGCAACTGCTATGCATCTCTATTCTTATCTTTTACTTACTAGTACATGTCCAGTGTGAATGACTGTGTGGTTACATTTTCTTTGGAAACCTAATAGATCTTGATTACATAAAGAAAAACGGGGGTAAAAAAGGAAGAATTTCATAATAGACATATTAGTAGAAAAGGCTGCCGGCAACCTTTTTGCTTTGTTCTTTCCTGAACATTTAGGAGATCAATAGCTGGGAGACAGATTCCATTAAGAGCCTTTGTTGGCCTTATCTTTAGACATGCATTTCTGAATTGCATTTGTTTTCTTTTCACAATTTTAATCTTTTAAGACATTTCTTCTTTCTGTCGACAAGTGGGCTCAGTGACAGATATGGTAGAGATCAGAAGCTCTGCCTGGTCGATGTTCTCTCTCCCTACACCTCAGCATACAGTAGGTGAGATATTCCCATATATGGGAATATACAGTACATACAGTACAATAGATACTAATCTGTCTTGAAAAGCATATGTAGACTTAAATGGTAATGAAGTACAACAGTGAATTTACTTTATTTTGGTGCCAACAGTACTGTGGTATGAAATAACTGTCTTGAGAAACAGTGCTTCTATGCAACAACAAGCCAAGATGTCCAGACTCTTGAGGATGTGTTGGAAATTAGCAGGGCAGCTACTTGAACACAGCTTTCAAACTGCTTACATTAAGAATATGTTGAGACTAGCTGGTTGAATCTCCTCTGATCCCTTGCATGTTTTGCATGAACAATACTAACTGATGGCTTCAATCAGACATTTCAGAGACTCCTTAGTGCAGACTTTACAGACAGGAGCTCCTTTATCCCATATTCAATACAACTGCTCCATCAATAAATGAGTATTGATTATGGGCAAGTGAAATGTTCATGTTGAGTACACTCAAGCAGGTACTTCACAATATTCAAGATTTAATTCTTATTTCTGCCTTTTCTTTCATTCGGGGTTACCTGTGAATGCTGAAAATAAAAACTCAAACTGTTTTATCATCAAAGTGTTTCGGGCAGCAGTGAACTATTTCAATGTGTTTTGATTGAGTTAATTCTAGTGTCTTAACTTTGATGTCTGCTTAAGTTTGTTTATTCTCAACATCCTTTATGGTGTAAGTGCCAAAGCATTTGTAGTGAAAAAAAGCAATCTAGAATATTGTGTTTGAGTTATTCAAAATGTGGACCATGTATAATTGCAAAAGCAATAATCTGATAGTTCTTTCTTATACTGCATTTGATCACATTATTGAGTCACCCTGGTATTATGGAGAATTCTGAAGAAGCAAATGTGTGTCTGGCGAATAAATTGCTTAAAAGAAGGCTAGAAAATCTAGAAGCTGAACAAAGCCCTTGCAAAAAAACATCTGGTGGGATAACTTAATATTGTCTGCATTGATAGCTAAACAAAGGAAGGCTTTCTTCTGTCTGCTAAATAATTATAATTGTTGCTCAAATTTATACAATGCTTTGCATTCCAAAGGATCTAAGAGCTCTTCACCTAAAGAACAGGACACACTTTGTCCTGTACTGCGAAGCAGAACTCACCTGGGTGAAGCATAGCATCAAAAATGCACCAAAACAGCAAATGGAGAACTAAGAAATTGTTTCACCACTTAAATAGAGGGGGGGATTTGGAGAGTGCAAAACGTATGCAAGCTCAAAGTGGAATTTAGCCGGGCACCAGGATTAACATCCCTGCTCTAAAATAAGATTACAATGGAATCTTTAATGAGTTGCCAGTTCTTTACTGTAATGTCTCAGAAAAATTAAAATAAGGCATGCAATAAGATCATGACCAAAAGTGAGTAAAGAACAGATTCCAATAGATTTTATGTTGTATTGTAAACCCTTGCCCTTTGTATCAAGGTGTTTCCGGGAAATTGTCTATGTTTGCAGATCAAGCACAGAAAATGTATTGTGTCCATTCCCGCTGGAGACACAACAATTCAATTGCTGATTTCCTGGTGGTGTCTATTTGAATTGCTAGAAACCACATTTCTGTTTTTCATTTCCATTTCCAAGATTTGTTCTTGAAACAAAGCTGTTCTGAGCCTGCAGGATTTCTGTTTCAATACCAGTCATCGCTGTTGCTGAGATCTACTTATAAATGTGCTGGTTTTAGTTAATGTAATATTCATTTATATCATGTTATTTGTGGAACTTTACTAAAACTTTTACTAAACTTTACTAAAATAAAATATGTCTTTTGTACAGAAAGACCTTAGGGTAATATCATCCAGGACTCACCATTTTATCTGTATACCTCTAACAGTTTATTTTTAATGATAACTGATATGTTTGTTTACCACATTTGACTCCATGAGCTACAGTATTTTATACAGTATGAATAAAAATAAGACAATGAATCATGATTGAATTTCAATGAATTTTCAGAAGGAAGCAAAGTAATGTGAAGAGTTCTATTTTATATATGACAGACTACATATACTGTATAGGTAAAGACCTTATGTACACATTGTAATGCAAACAGAAAGTAATGATTTTATTAAATAACGTTTTTTAGTTATATATTTTTCTGCATGATTTCATGCTTCAATTTTTTAAACCTAGAAGCAGTTAAATAGACTGTAGGCACAGAAAGGTGCTAGGAATTCTCCAACATAAAATACTTACCTTAATGAGAAAAAACACTTTTTGAGGATTAAGGTTACAAGTCAGCAGATCAATTCTTTACTCAGTATTACAATTTCAGTTATATCATCCATGAATGAGAAGCAATCTAAAGAGACAATTTAACAGCAAAACAATCCAATAACAGAAATGTTTTTTCTACACTTAGAGAGTATATGACTAACAACAAAACACAACTGAGTATTGAATCAGTAAACTAAGACAATCTGGATGCACCCATTCTTGGTGACTTAAAACAGAGTCTAAGAACTTATTATGATACTGTTCATAGAGACTTCAGTCTGCATGATCTCATTGGCAAACAGACAAACCCGATTAAAGGAAAGTAACCCTGACATACAATAAGCTCTTAGGATTTTAATGCTTTCTTATCTTTCACAACAACCTTGAATCAGCGTTATCAGCTGATAAATCTGCTATCAAGCACACTTTAGTTTAAAATGTTTGCAGATGAAAGAGTCTGAAATGGTCTTTCCTTTGTATAGACTATGCTGTGCATATCAGGATGAAACACAAACATGGTTTATGCAGTCAGAAGGAGAAAGATATTTATTTGGAAAAAAAGAACTATTCCATTAAAATGGAAAGTCCATCCCAAAAAATGCTTCCATGCCTGTGGTGTAAATATGAGCCTTATGCATTTCAGCATGCATTAGGTCCTGTATAATTCAAAAGAACAAAACCAACCAGACTTAGATGCACTTGTATCCACATCACTCTGTGCTTAACGCTTTATCACACTTGTTAAATCTGTGTCACGGCTGCTCATTTTAACATGGTCAGACTCATTTTTTCCAGTTAAAAAATCCAGACAGCAACTTCTAAAAGATTTATTTTTGGATTAACAACAAATTGCTAACAACTAAGACAGGTAAAGTCATTGGCATGAAATATTTAATAGATGAACAATTCTGAAGCACCATGCAATTGTAAATCCAATGGTTCGTGCAAGAAAAGTACAGTACATTGAATAACAGATTTATTATATAAAATTGCACTTATCTTGAGAAGGGCTAAAAATCACTAGGTTCCACTATAATTCACATCAAAAGGAGCAGCCAACTGCATTTAAATACCCCATCTTCACTTTTAAGATGTCTTTTTCACCGTATAGAATATACAGTAGCTAACTATCCCTCTTTATCTAAGTAATTTCTTCTAAATAGAAATGGTACTGGCAGCACTCTCAATATAATTTTTTACAGTTTCTACAGTATGAGTTGCAATACAAGTTTTACATATTAGAAACTAGGTTTTGTACTCAGTGATGCCAAAACAATATATGTCAAATATTAGTTTCAAACATTATTATGAAAGCATCTAAATGTAGTATCTACGGCATATTCATTCTTAAAATTGGTTTCAGATGGTGGTGTTTGTTACAGCTTTGTGGCCCAAAAAATTAGAATAATGTTGTATAATTACTATTATCTGCCTGTATCAGCTAGTCTTTGCTCCACAATTAATTGTAAGAATTAAGCAGCCTCCAGAAAATTTGATTCCAAATTTGATTTGGAATCAAGATACTGATTTTTATTTCTTCAAAAAACTTCAAGTGCAAAGATATTGGAGCTTTTTGCAATTTAAAAGGATACAGAGTTACTAGTAGAGAGTAATAGTTTTCTCGGTGTATTGAGGTTAGAAAAGATGAATATTTAGTTTTAAACACTGGTACATTGATTCAATTTTAAGACTTAGTTGGTTAACAACTTGCATTAAGTATTTAATATATAAATCTAGAGAAAACTGAATTTCAGCTTGAGTTTGGTTGTGAGCAGGATGTAGGTCATTTTTATTGCTGTCTTCCAGACAGATAGACCTACTTTCCTTGACTGGGATAGAATGATAGACAGAGAGGTTTGAGGTGGACTCTCTGGAAGAGATGCAAGAGTGAAAGACAGGTTAGAAAGGTAGGACGTAGATGAAATAGAATTCTTTGACAGTATGTATTAAAGATGTAGTATTAAATACTTAGCCTGATGGCACATGTGTTTTTAATGGTCGAAGTATCTTTAAAACAATGAATAATACATGAATTCCAGTTCTATTAACACATTAAACCTGTTTGGTCATGTAATTATTGGCGTGTCTCAGTTGTGCTTTTGTTTATTGATTTTAATTGAGGTGTTTCATTAAATTAAATACCATTTTACATTGCTTAGAATGTTTTGAAAGAGAAGCTGTTTTCCATCTAGTAGAATGGATACACAGTGCATTATTAATTCATAGGCTATGTTCAATATATTTTTGAATGATTTCCCAATTTTCATAGCCATTATGCAAGTTGAAATTTTGCTTTTAATTGTTCAATTTCTTCTTAATTTTCATATATAAAAAATTAAATATTATTGAGCCCACAATCATTAATTTATTATCATAACTAAATTTGTTTTTGAAATTTACCTCATTTTCTTGACTGGGTAACTTTTTTGTAGTTTTTGTACTTCTCATGTGCTGTACATTTACTGTGTCCTATTGTATCTTTGTAAAGTGTGTTGAAATTATGCTCATCATGAAAAATGCTATAAAAACAAAAACAGGCTGCTAAATCAGGTGGTTGATTGTCTGACAATAATGGACTGAGCAGTGATTCATAGAGACTCAGCTTATCAATGCATATTACATACTGTTTAGCATGTTAAATCAGTATGCTGCATTATTTTGTTAAGAGAGCACATTATGTAGAAAGTAACTAGTTTTTACTGAACATTTTGAATTAATAGAAAAATTACATCAGGATACATGATCCACATTGTGTTTCATTTGCTATTTTGCAAAAATTAAGACAATTACATTTTATGCTATGTTACTAACAATTTTTAATAAGAAGTATTGATGTTATATCACCCTGCAACTCGCAACTGGAAACCCACCAAACCTAAGCAGGTGTGAGCCTGGCCAGTACCTGGACAGGAGATATCCTTGGAAACCTAAGGATGCTGCTGTAATAGGTGTTAGTGGGGCCAGCACTCCTTTGTGTGGGTTCTAATGAACCAGTATAGTAATGATGATACTATACTATAAGAAAGGCGCCATCCTTCAGATGAGATGTTAAACAAAGGTCCTTACTCTCAACGGTCATTAATAATCCCAGGGAATTTCCTGAAAAGATTAGGGGTGTTAAACTGGAGTCCTGGCCAGATTTACCCCTGGTCCTTACCGATCATGGCCGCCTAATAATCCTCATCTTCGAACTGGATTCTTTACTCTGATTTGCTCCCCACTAATAGCTAATGTGTGGTGAGCGTACTGGTGCACTAAAGCTGCCGTCAAATCATCCATGTGGGTGCTACACATGGGTGTTGGTGGAGAGGAGTCCCCATTTTCTTTTAAGTGCTTTGAGTGGAATATCCAGAAGAAAAATGCTATATAAGTATAAGGAATTATTAAGTAGGATTGATAGGATTGTAGAAAGGTGTGCAAATGCTAAATATGATTTATATTAGGATGCAACAAGCTTATACTGCACATAATCAAAAGCCCTGCCCTCTCACAGGTTCACTAAAAGCAGATGATGTGTAGTTTGTGTTTGTGAGCTCAGCAGGTCTATCCCAATTGTCCTTCTCTGTTTGCCAAGAAAATGTCAGGGGTGTTAACCTTCAGAAATAACATACGAGCTCACATTCCCCTCATTTTTCACTTTGGATTTCATTGCATTACCATTTACCTGAGTAACATCTCTTGAATGCCACCTGTAACATGCTTAATGGCAAAAAATGAGCTTTAAAGAAGACACTGATTTCATTCAGTCACAGGTCCTGGGATTTACAGGTACCTGCCAAAAAACACTGAGCATCCATTTAATACAGATTTTAAAAGTCTAAAAGATTTCTCATCCTTAGGAGCAAAAGATGACATTCCTCTTCTAAAACAGGCTCAAAAAATGGCTATTTATGCAATTTCATCAATTTAAGGAACACTACGTGACATTTCAGCTGATACTGGGATTGCTGATGAGCGATTGTCAAATATACATAAACCTGTCTTGCAGCAGTGCTAGAAAATCACAATCTCAAGTCATGTTCTGCTGCAGTACTAATAATGACCTGCTTGAACTCCAGCAACACACAACATGCTCACCTGGAAATGTTACTTTACTTTCTCCCAGGAAAAGCAGGATGTTATTTTCTTTCTTTCAAGATGGAAACTTCTCTTACAGGATCTGTGCAATGATAGTTTTTTGAATACCTTTAAAAGGCAAACATTTTGAAGAATTACCCTGATAGACAAATGGAGTTATACTGTTTACTTACAATGTGCTAACTTGCAGATTCAATTGAGTCTGCTTTCCAGTGATTTAGTGTTTTTCCTACCAATAAAGATACATTTCCACACTGACTGTTTTCTGCATATTTCTGAGAATCTGTCACCTTTTATCTATCAATGGTGCTTTATTGTTAGAGAATGTTACGCATGAAATGGTATTATTCAACAGAAGTCCGGGAGGAGGTCAAATTACTCTTTTCCAGTACCCCTCCCTCACCTCCCTCCCGAGCTGAATCTTTGCAAGAGCTCCCTGGTTTATTCCTCATAACTGAGGGGGGTTGTGTCAGTGCTCAAATTTGTCCAGTGCTGTCATTTCAAAGTCGTTGGTTTGTTTCATCATTGTTAGAGTTTGACCAAACTAGCAAATACACAGTTGCAAACAGCATACAGAAAGTAAAAAAAAAACCTTTGAAATTCTTCAACAATGAGTGAAGCCTGTAGGTGTCCAATCATATAGTTTCATAAAAAAAACACACAGGTTTTAAGGAGCCTGACAATGAATTTCGTACACAACTCTTCAGATCAAGAAGCAAATCATAGCGCTAGTTGTTAATATCATAAAGTCTAAATTCTTTTGTTTCATTTCTTGATTATTATTTTATGCTTTGAACGGTACCCATGATGTTTGGATTTAACTTCAGTTTGAACAAATTTCTTAATTATGTGACAACATTCATTATTGAGTTTTAAGCATAATCAAAAATGAATTAAATTTAAATACTGTCAGTGACTGCGAAGCAATTACAATCAAAACCAACTCGTATTGATTTTTATCTTTTATTTTCTAGATAAACTTCAACTGATATTTGGATATCCATCATGATTTTGCCTTTGTAAATGCCTGTAAATGTAAATGTGCATATGTAAATGCCTTTGTGTTGGTTACCATCTTTCACGCCCTCTGCAGCCAGAGGGCGCTCCTTCTCTGTCCTGTCCCTAGTTTCCGGTCTGCTGTTCTTCCTGTCCCTCTCTTTCCCTTGGGCTATATATTTCCGGGTCTTGCACTCTGTCCTCGCTCAGCATTGACGTTCGGATGTCCTGAGACCCGCCTAGCTCCAGGGCGCCCCACGTCCGCTCCCTGAGGGCATAGGTTTCTATACGGCATTCCTGAACTCCTTGCACTAATGAGCCCGGGCCTTTTTCCCGTCTCGCCGCTACGCATATGGGTCTTTTTCCGCTCTCCTGCTCCCCACGGTTAGTCCCTTTGGACGTCCGTGACACCATCTTATGTCATGTAATTGCATCTTATTTGTTTTATTGCTCTTAAATGGTATAAAAACAACCCTGCATACTGCAGCCAGTTTACACCTTAAACCTTGTTTTGTATGAACATAAGTCTTGTGTGTGAATTTCAGATCTAGCCTGATGTACAAGGCCTATATTTCCAGCCCAGGTGTGCTGTATGTGCAATTTTATGGACATGTCTGTGACATGTACTGTGTATGGATTGTCACTATTGTGCAGTCTATAAGTTTTAATATGGGAGGAATCTCTATCTACCTTTGCTCCTTTGTACAATTAGGTTTCTGATTGACGTGAAATGCAACTCAACGATCTAGAGCAGAAGGCAGAAGAAATAAAGTCATAAATACTATGAACAAAAAAAAACCCTTTTAAGTTGGATTGCATGTTCAGGTTGTCATGTGGTTTGAATTGACACACCAAAACAGATACACCTAGAGACAAAACAACCACAATTGATTATGAGATGTTGTGACTAAACTGGGGTGTTGCTGTGAACCGAAATGGGATTCATCATAAAAGACAGCTCCTTAAGGGATTTGTTAAAAAGTTAATTAAAGATGTAGAAAGAGGCAAATAAATATGTGTATAAAAAACAAACAACATATACAGTATGACATAACTGGCCGAATAATTTGTCAAACGCAGACCAGTGCTATTTTCATGTGATTTAGCACAGTACTGGATGTGGTTGTTGGTTATCTTGTATTCCGAAATAGCTAGGCAAAATAGATTGAGAAAGCCCTTTAAACCAGCTGGTAGTAACCAAGGAGTGGGTTAAAAAGCTAGAAGACAATGCACAGATTTCATAAACCCTGAGACTGCAGCAGCGACATTAAACTCAGACAGAGCACATTAATAACAGCACATGGGGCTGTCAGTCACATAAATCAAAGTCTCGCCATCCACACAACACGTGGGGGAAAAGCACACCGTCAGACCCTCAATCTGTTCACTCCATCAGCACGCACACCAGCGGCACTCTCTAACCTTTCTCACTGAGGCATGCATTTCAGTACCACATATCTAGGATATTTCCCGTATAAATTATTACTTCAGGTTCTGTAAGCCCAGGCAAGCTAAAATCAGTTTTCTTTCTCTTCTTATCTCCTTTCTAGCAAAGGCTGAAAATAACAGGGAGGGGACGTGAGACTCGTTTGGCCAGAATCGCCCCAGCTACACTGCACCTAATTTAACACAGACATGCCATTGACTATTGACTTGTGTTTAAATGCTGCTAGAATTCTTAAGATGCAGTAGGAGAAGAGAATAAAAACTACAATATTCCATTAATTAAATAATTGTAAGACAATAATCTCTAAGCGATTATAGGAAAGTTTATTACCTCTTATGTTGAAGCAGATTTTTTTTTTTGCTTCATTTCCTTGTTAGGCCTGGAAGAGTTGGACAGATTTTTTTTATAGACATTCTTGAGAAAACCCATTTCTTTTCAATAGGAGTATTGAGCTTGTGACACTTTCAATATTAAACCATTGATATGATCTGGCAAACATCAGTGAGGCTGAAAGTTATTTTTTCAGGAAACTTTGCTCTTTCATTATTATTTAATTATATACATCTGTAAATGTGTGTTGCAAGAAAGTGTCAGGATTTGATCTGTGCTTCACATGAAGCCTATATTACTTTTTTTTTCCCTGACACTGTCTCTGAAGGGCAACTCACAACCAGTTCTGCTGCACAGCAGGGTCCTCCATTTCAGTACAATAGTTCCTGTCTGTCACCTGTGTGGTTACAAGGGTTTCAACCTGACAGATTGTAGGAAACAAAGAATAAATGAAGAGAAACTTCTGTTGGGTGTAATGTGCCCTTATTAAGTATTGGGGAAGATGCAAATTGCAGGCTTTAATCTGAAAAGGTCTGCTACTGGATTACAAAAGCCACACAGGTCAGAAATGCACTCATACATAATTTACATAATATTTCATGGCACTTTCCAGCTCTGTGCTTGTGAGACAAACACAGTCATGAAAAACACAGCAAATTATATTTTAGGAACAAGTAATAGGTTTATTCCATGCTGAAAAGAGAAGAAAGAAAACACAATGTTTCGGCTGTGGAGCCTTCTTTAGGAAGGCCTAAAGAAGCCTACGCATGCTGACGCAGCTACCCACCCAAACAAATTCTATTTTATTTTTGTTTAATCCATTTAATGACAAAACACATAAAGTATAATATTTTAAACAAGAAATAAATGTAATTAAATATCAAGCATGCAAAAAATGCAAATGAGCATATAGTTTTGTTCAGAACGTCAACTCTCTTTTAACTGCAAGTAACAAAAGATGACCTCTTTAGAAAATTGGAATTGCCATTTATTTTTCTGTTTTATATCTACTCCGTTTGCAGTCAGCAAGAATTTAAACCTTGGCTTTGGAGTTCTAAGTTCAAATCCTGGCAACACATGCTGTTGTATCCCTTATCTCTTGTTGTTGTATCTGCTTTATCCAAAATGTTTCAACAAACCCATATGTATGAATATTTAGAAAATAATACAAAAAACAGGTTATTGTAACCTTTGTACAGTAAGTTGCTTTGGATAAGAATATCAGTTACATAAATTGAACATTAATAGTGATAACACTGCTTGGGGAGATGAATGGAGACCGGTTAACAAGATCTTCACGCCCACTTGTCAATGTGATTTGTCATTTGATATGCTGCAAGTTCCAAAGTGTCTGGCAGAAGAGTTACCATCAATTGGAAGGACAAAGCATTTATCAGTGACATCACCGCAAGCCTAATTAAATAGACTAGGTGCAAAGTGGCAACCTCTCGATCAGGGAGGTCAGTCTGTACTCTGAATGGGTTCCTTTACTGGCTCAGCCACTCAGGAGTACCCCAAAAATATTAAAGAAGCCAAAGGTATCCTTTGGTGTGTACAAACCATTAACAACACATACATTTGGGATGGAAGTGGGGTGGCTCTGTGGCTAAGGATCTGCACTTGTGGCTGGAAGGTTGCTGATTTATATCCTGCGGCTGACAGAGGAATCCTACTCCGTTGGGCCCCTGAGCAACCCCAACCTCTTCCAGGGGCACTGAATAAATGGCTGACTCTGCACTCTGACCCCAAGCTTCTCTCCCTGTCTGTGTGTCTCACGGAGAGCAAGTTGGGGTATGCAAAAAGACGAATTCCTAATACAAGAAATTGTATATGGACAATAAAGTGATCTTATCTTCTCCAAACATGCCCCATAGCCAGCATTATTATTTTTATTTTGCAATGACAGAAAATGTATTTTCCCCCTAGAAAATTATTAAATATCTACTGTACATTAAGTGATAGGTAATGTTGCTGTGCAAGGAAAAAAGCCAAAAATAAAACAACAAAAAAAACCCACAAATTATTCAGCTTGGATTTAGCTCCTGAAAAGTGGGATGTTACCAAGCAAAAAAAAAAATCTTATGTGTGGTTTACCCACTCTTCATCCTGCTGAGTAATGAGCTCCAAAGTATTATTTGAGTATTATCTGAACCTACTGAGTTTCCATGCAGGATACCAGCTGAGGGGCTGTGGTGTTATGATTGAATCGGCCCACTGAAACAGGCAGAACCCCACTTAGCCAGTGACTTCATTTGTTTCTCACGGGAAACCAATGTCCTTCAGAGCACCCACGCATGCAAGATAAAACCCCACATAGCATGATAGCTTCAACACAGCTGCCATACAATTGCTGCTGTTCATTTCATGTGGGAAAAATAGTGCATTCATGAAAGTTAACCCTTATTCATACAGATGTGCCAGTGTGTCTTTGAACTTGGATGGCATTACCTTAGGGCTTATGTACCTTTATGCACACTATTATGATGAAAGCATTTCCCATGCAATATAAATATTTCGCTAATGAAATACAATGTAAAATTTCAGTTTAAGGGATCCATAGGACCATTATTAATTTATCAGACACGAGCTAGTAGCTCTGAATTAAAAACACACTTGTGAAGTCTACTTAAAACAGTGATTGAGGGCCTCAAGATACACTTAGATAAATGCTCAAGAAATATAGTGCTGTGCAGTCTTCCAGCCAGATAAAATGTAACAAAACTAGGAACATAAGGACATGAGAATAAAGAGGACTTACTCAAAATCCCTTATCCCATTCCATTAATACAAATGAAAAGAAGCCATTTGGCCCATCCATGCTTATTGCGTTTTTAGTAGTTAATTGATCCGAAGATCTCAACCAATGATGTTTTGAAAGAACTGCAGCTATCAGCTTTGGAAACAAGACTAGGTATGGTATCTTGTTGCAGACTCCCATAACCTTTTGTATAAAAAGTGCCTCATGTTCTCAATTTCAAATGCATCTCAGATAATACTTGTTATTTTAAATTATCTTTATATTCTAACTCACTATTCTTCTCTTTTAGAAGTAAGATGTTGTGAAGCTACCTACCATTTGTGGGATTATGACTGAGTGCCTGTAAGTGAGAATCCCCACTAAATGAAAAAATATCCTTGCGCCACAGAG
This sequence comes from Lepisosteus platostomus, assembly GCF_059453375.1. Taxonomy (NCBI): domain Eukaryota; kingdom Metazoa; phylum Chordata; class Actinopteri; order Semionotiformes; family Lepisosteidae; genus Lepisosteus; species Lepisosteus platostomus. Next base: position 59,580,907 of record NC_142616.1, read on the forward strand.
CTCTTGTTTGGGCTTGGATAGTTAGTCACTCAGTAGCAAAGACATTTTCAGTTCAGTGCTTTTCCCAGTCAATCACTCTTCAGCGATTAAAATGAGAAAAGACCATTTGAATTAAACATACCACTTCATCTCCAGGCAATAGGTGAATCATTGCAACTCAAAGACGTTACAGTGGCTACTGTACACTAACATTGTTTTATACTGCATTAGCTGAAGGCTACTAACTTTGCACAGCCTTAATCCAGAAAATGTCACAGACAGTAAAGGGCAGAAGGATAATGTTGGTGATGATGATCTCCTGGGTAGAAAAGTTTTTAACTTGTCTTGCCTTTTCTTTGTAAAATTAGTATTTTCTAATTCTTTTGCTCATCTTGTTTATTATTGTTGTTGGCTGTTCTATATATTGAGCCATTTCTATAACTTTACTTGATCTTTTTTGTCACAGTTTGTTTTCATTGATAATGCTCTTATCGCGCATTATACTGTAAGTACAATAAATAATATAGAGTGTTTTCAATGTGGTATTACCTCATTATTATCTAGCCGGTGTCAATACACAGACATTCCTGAAACAAAAATGATGAAAGATGCAAAAGTGGTAAAAAATAAGTTCTTAGAAAGTAGATACCAGGAAATGCTACCTGAAACAGTGCTGTTCCAGCAAAAGCAACATTGATAGCCATTTTCAAATGTGGTGACTAAGGTAATACAGAATAGGTGAAAAGGGTTTTCTGTTTAGAAAAAAAATATCACTAGTTGGGGCTTTTAAGTGACTTAATGAGAATTCAAAACCACGCCTTTGCATTCTGTCCAGTTACTATTAAAGAATTTCTTATATCAGCTATCTTACATCAGTAAATAGAAAGTCCATTGAATCACAGAGTTTCTTTGCTTTAGGATATTGACATTTTTAGAATTTGGACCATCTGTTTTATAGTATACGTTTATTTTGTACAGTGGGAATGAAATTTACATATTAAACCCACGACAACAAAAATAGAAGCGAGCATTTGCATTACATAACATAATAGTTGGTTATTATGTTGCCACTAGAGCTGGAAAAGCACTTGAGTTTCAGGTGCTTGACAAATTTAACTATGAAATCATGCAGAAAACTAACTTTTAACTTAATTTCATTTCATTTTTAGGACATGGTAATGAAGGCAATGCATGTCTTGACCATACGACCATCCAATGCTACATTATAATGCAGATACTATGTCATTCAAATCAAACCTTTTGTTTTACCCAGAATTCAAAGAGGCAGCTGTCAAAGTGGAGTTTTAGATTTCATGTGTTGTGAGATGTCTCTTTGGCTTTAAAAGCTGCTTTGTGTGAGTGCATGCAAGTCTGAGCAATTGCATATTTTTATAACATAATAAAGTTTCAATTTTCATCCCATCCACCTATTCAGGGTATTGAATAAAACAACTCTTTTGTACGCCTTTGTGAGGTCTCAGAGGTACTGCCAGGTATTTGCCCACTTATATGTAAGACCAAAATAACTACTATGAGTACAAAATTGTCCATGTACAGTATGTCAAGTATGTATGTCTTAGGCATTAATGGAAGGGATAAGGGATTTTGAGTAAGTCCTCTTTATTCCTCCTGTGACAGACCAATAGGTAAGGATTTTAGAGTGTGGTATGACATTTCTATCATTTGTAACCTGTCCACTGAAAACTGTAAATGTTCAGGGTCAACATGGAAAGTCCTAGAAGTGTCACGCTCCTAAACCCGTCCTCTTAAGGATGCTCCAGCTCTTCCTAGTTTTGTATTTATCTCCTGCACTTGCCTCTGGTTCCTGCCCCCCATCCTATAAAAGCCAGGCATTTCTGCCAATCTGGGCTCAGCTTTGGAAGATGGACACCCGGAAGCCCACCTATCCACGAGTCCAGGAGTGACTCGACGGCACAGGCTTAATTACGGTGTCCTGACCTTCTGAGTCTGGGATTAGGGACCATCCCGTCCTGTAACCCCTATTTTTATTTCCCCGACCCTCTGCCAGATCCCACACCGGCTTTTAACTCTGTCTGTGTCTGGATGGATTTCCTGGTTTTGGACATTGAAACATTCTCGGATTTGCCTCGGACTCCTTCGGACTGTTTGCCTTGGACACCCCCCTGAACACCAGCGCACCTAGGACACACCCCCGGTTTTCCTATCACCCCTTCGCATACTTTTTTCCTTGTGTTTTCCTCACTCCTCCCCAGATTGTGCTGTCTGCAAAGGGTCCTGAAAGAACGCTTCGTGACAAGAAGGCTATGAGTTTTTCAGAAAGACAACTCAGCGTGAACAAAAACCTTCCTTATTGTTTGGATATTTGTATTTATAAGACATGTCAAAGAACTTGTTTAAGCTAAAAATGGAAATGAAACCATTAAAGTATGGCAAAATGTGCTTGCTTGTTTGGGGGTCAAGTGCTCTGCCACCAATTTCTTAGATAAGGATTTGTAATTGAGTCTAACTACTGTAGGTTCTTAAAGAGAATGATAAGTATTCAGCTGTTGTTCCTTGTTGTAAGCAGATTGTGAACTTTATACTGTATATATATAGTTTTCAGTACTGTAATATTTGTGTGTGTCAGCAGTGAAACTGCACTTTGATTGGTGGAGGGCTGAGAGGGAATAAGGGTGGTTCAGGGTAACAGGCCATAGTGAATGTAGGAGCTAATGGGTTCAGAGTTACAGGTTAAAAAATAAAGAGTTTGTTTGAGTGCCACGTTGTCCTCCTGGATTGTTAATTTCTACACTATATGTGTACAAGAAACAAGAGAAGTACCATCATTACTTTTTAAAATAAAACTTTGCATTTTTATTATGTATATATTATGTATTATATATTGTACATTATAAAAATTCCCATTCTTCTCTCTTGTTTTCTTTTTTCTTCTATAAATTCCTATTTCTTCTTCTACAAAACTAAAAGCCCAAAGGTGACTTCACACTCTACAGTGCCATACTCTTCACAACATCAAAAAGAACGAGGAGAAAAAAAAATGTTGTCAGCCTTTGGTTACGAATATCTGTAGATGTGCATAGATATGCAATTTGTTTCCTGGAATATTTTCATTGTGGTCATCTTTGTGTTCAACAGATGGAGGCTCTCTTCCAGAACTTAATAACTGAGGCATAACATCATTGAAAAAATATTTTTCCATGTAAACAACAAAAGAAAGAAGAATATTAGACAGGATACGATCTTATTCTCTAGGTTGCACATGACTGAATGGTATATTTCAGTTATATACTGTATGTAGTGTTAAAGAGAGAAAGTGTGTCCTGCAATGTGGTCTCTAATGTAAATAAAAGAAAACACAGTCTTTACCACAAATTACCAATAATGATGATTTGCTAAAAGATCAGCTAAAATGTTTTTCATTTTGGTCTGGAATATTTGTTTCTGAAATAAAGTGTCTATCTGAAGAATGAAGGAGTGACCCTCTGCCACATCCAATTAAGTGCAAGTAGAGGGATTCCCAGCATTCATCACTTTGTGTCCCTCTCGCCACTCTGTCACTGCCCTTGCAGCAGCTCCCTGGCAGGATTCCAAAAGCCTCATTCTCATGGCAAAGTAGCTGGTTTCCTCAGCCAGGTGGGTTAAAGCCCTTTTTATCTGGTTCAAATTGCTCCGGCTGTAAACTGCTCAATACTAGGGTTAATCCAAAGGTTCCGAAATGAGGTTGATTTATAAGTGTATAAAACATGACATTTAGCAGAACTCTAACAAATAACATGATGTATTAACAATAAACCCTCTATCAATAATGATCAAATGTTATGAAAGCCTTATGTTTTTATCCAACCAGTTGTTTCTTACTTTACGCTACATGTGATTTTGCTTGCACTTTTTAACACACTGTCGAAAATCACTTCTTTTGTTCCTTTACAAAAGTGCAAAGGTCAGTGTTAACACCGGAGTGAAAACAAAATAGTACAGTATATATTCAGATTGAATAGTGCCTCGAAGCACTATTTTTCCTACAGTTTTGGACCACCAAGAGTATAACTTACATTGGTCACATTGCTTAATGATTTCTTTACTCATGGCGCCAAACCTTCCTGACAAAAAAAAAGGTTCTCTCAGCCAAACAGACCTTGGTTTCCTACATCTGGCTTATATGATTGAAAACCCCCCATCACTAATCAGCCCTCGTCTTAATGTCTGAGCAGTGAACACTGCTCAGCCAGCATGAGAGGATTAAGAATCAGCTGACTCTTTGCTTTATGTGCTGGACGATCAAAAGAAAGAGCCAAGCATGGACTAATTTGGCAGGAAGTAGGCCCTTCATTGTTGCCTGTCTTAGCTAAGGTTTCAGAAAAGCATATTGAAAACTGATGGTTTCCATGATTATTTACATTTATGATCAGTACAACAAAAGACAAAAATGTGCTTAGCTTCACTTTTCATATTACTTGTGCAAACACCCTTTATAACACTGCATTTGGTTTTGTTTTTTCTTAAGAGGGGGTTTAATTAAATTTTTAACCACAAAGCTTAAAATTGAAGGCCAATTTAAATTTCTAAGAGCTTTGTGCAAAAGGTGAATGGTGATGATATCCTGCTGTGGAGAACTCAAGTAAGATTTGACAAGACTATAAAGAAAACAAAAACGAATCACCATGGTATACAACCTACTGCGATAGTTTAGTTTGTTATTTTTAATACTTATTTTAGCCACTTAAAACAAACAGAAGTCTCTTGTAAAAGAATAAGTAAAGGCTTCAGTAAATATAGCATTCAGTTATGGTGATTTCAGCAGTGTTTATTCTGGTGGATCTTTTTGTGGTATGATTTGATTATTTATTAATTATAACCTTAATTACTTTGTAACTAATACTACCAATTGTAATACTGAGCAGGTTTACAAGGTGTCCCTTGGTTCTTTTGAGAATAAGAGATGTATGAATAACTCATTTGTGACAATAATTACTCAGAATTAATTAAATAGTAAGGACATGAGGAAAAAAAGTGGACATACACTTTTGAGCAGTGAATAATGAAAGCTGTTCAGTGAGGAAGTCTATTTTTCACCGATTCTAAAAAACGGACAGGAAAAACATTTTCTAATTTAACTTTACCTGTTTTCTTTATAACAACTTAATGTCTAAAATTTGAACAAAATGTAAAAAAATGCCTAAACATAGAAATGAACTCTACAACTTCAAAAATGAAAAAGACAACCTTAACTTCTTCAACAGTAAATTTCTGTTTACACTATAGAGTCAGATCACGGTGTTCAAAGACTTCAATGGAGTAAACAGCTGGAGTTAAAAACTTTTTAGATGTGAACTTTTCAAGACTGCTCAATTTACAATTTGTTTGGGGACCTGCATGTAAGCAGAAGAGCAGATTGCACAAATTGTTGAATAAAATAACAGAGAAAACCGACACTACCCTTCCAATTAAAAAAAAACCACTAGCTCTAGTTCCCTTCTTCATTATCTGACTGCCAAGATGACGGTGGATTTCTTTTGATTTACTACAAATGAAGGGTTGAAGCTCACACAGGCACTTCATAACACCACTTTAACTTAGATAAATACAAAGTGAGGGCCTGTACTTAGGTATGTGCCAGACAGTGATATCACTATGTGCTTCATTTTTCTTAAAGCACAAGCTATTTTCAGTTGATATGAAGGCATCAGGTATATGAAGGTTGATATGAACAGAAAACAACCTTTGAATAAAATCCACATATAATTCCTAAGAATATTCAATTGTATCGAAGTAACCTCTAGATACCTTTAAATTCTAAAAAGGGAGCAGTATAACCTATAACTGTTCATCAGAAAAGGAGTTGTTTTTTATGACCCTTTTTGTTACTGTGTACCCTGATTTCACTGCTGAAATCCGACACGTCAGCCTCTGAAGTCTTTTTCAGCCCCGGTATTTGTGGTTTGGGGGAAAATCTGAGGTACATATTGTATAATATGTTTTGTATTTCTTTATACTATTCTACTTATTAATTCAATTAATACAATGTCTTGAACACAATAAATTTTAAGGATAGATAAAAGTGTCAATGTTTTGTTGTACCTGTGTATCATGTTGTATTTTGTGGATTTGATATTTTCAGTTGATAGTTGTTTTATCAGATGTTTTTAAGACCTAAACTTTAGATAAAGTTTTCCTGTGTACTACTTCAATACACAGTTTATCACCTCCCAAACACAAACACAGCGCACCTTGAAAGTGAGACATCTTTTCCTTATCATATAACTTGAATATTCAAAGTCTCTGCATTCAGTACATTTTCACAGAAATACAAACCTAATATTTAATCTAAATGAGCAAATGTTAACCACATATTCAAGACAACCTTTTATTGGCATGAATAATGAATTAAAAGGATCATGCTGCTTTCTTATAAACATATATTGTATTCACTTTTTCTAAAGAAATGTTACACTTACCCAAACATGCTCAACTTGTAACATATAAAGTACATCAAAAACATTAATTCTATTATTGAACAATAATATTTGTATTCAAAATATAATTCTCCATTCCTGGCTTATACACATTTTCTCACATTAACACAGGAAATATTTGCACCCCGATATTGCAGAATAAACGTGCATAGCTAGAAGAAAGATGAGATGATTTTTTTGGCTTGGGAATGACCACAATTCCAATACTGGGCAATATATCAAAAATGTTATTTAAGTTCTCCATTTGTGGTTAAAGATGAGGCCTTGCTCCTGCCCTCCCCCAGCCCTTTGACATTTTTCTGAGTGTAACGCTTTTCTATGGATACTAGAAATTTACCCATACTTCCCTGGAAAAATGTCAACACTGTTTACCTCTCCTGCTATGACACAAAGGGGTTTCTGAAAGCCACATTCCACCAAATCAACCATAGAAACCTTACTTTTTTAGGTGTGGGGGTGGGGTGTGTATTTATTCAATGTAACACCCCAGTGATAATTTATGTAGTTCATGGTTTAAGTCAGTGTGGAAATGGGAAAGTTACAAGAGACTTTTTTTTTAATCACCTCTGCATGGCAAGTTTAAGCCTGTCAATATGGTGTGGCATTAGAACACACAAAGGAAATCAATATATTTAAATACTTTTTTTAATGCTATTGACAGCTGAGCCAGACTGGGGAGGGGTGTACTTGAATCTACTGTATTTGAATGTGAAATTGTATTTTCTCAAGTAAGCATGAATGTCATTCCCATAGGTTCAATGCTAAAACATCTGCCGTATTGTTTATTTTATGTGCACATTACTTCACAAAGTACTTTGTACTTGATTATGATGGCAAAACATTCTTTAGAAAAGGTCAGGATATAGTTGACAAAAGAACTCCTCAAAACCCTGATTCAGAATTTAGGGAGGACTTCAAAGTTTACAGCATTTACATTTCTGCATTTCACTGGTATTTAATATCTTATCCTGTTCTGCTTTAGTTTGTGTTATTTAGGTTAATATTGTTATTTGCAATACCAGCTATGCATATAAATCCTTTATCAGGAAGGTGTTCATTCCTGATAAGGTCATGGCAACCTGGAGCTTATCCTGAAAGCAAAAAGCAGGGCTGCTCCCTTGTCACTAGTCAATCACTTATCATTTACTAGGTCACAAAATAAACTTAGTCCCTGATTTTTAAGAGAGAATACAATACGGTACGTGATACTCAACCAGTGCCTCTTTCAGGCCACTTCATTGCAATTTTTTTCTCACCAAGCTTCTTAATTACTTAATTAATAAACTGAAGCTTCAATACAAATAACCACAGCACCAGCAACTGTATACTGAAGTACAGCTCTGGGCTGAACTGGAAGGGCCTCATGTTGAGTAGCCCTGCTCTACACTCCACACTCTCCTCCTCCTTTCTCTGGAGACTGTGATGCACAATGCAATTCATGTCAAAATGTTACCATCAGATTCCCAAATAGCTCAATCAGGTGCAGATTCATTAGAGCAGGTTGAGCCCTAGAGTAAAGATGTCACTAGTGTAAGGCTCTCTGGTTGTACAGGGGTGATATTATTTGGCCAGGGTCTTCATGGAGTTGCAGCAAGTCAACTAAAGAATGATTCTGGAAGATGAGTTTGTCAGAAAAGCATGTTTTCAGGCCATAAGTCAAGTTTTAAACATTGGTGATTCTAAGTTAGGTGGGTATACCATAGAACTTAACAAAAAAATAAACACTTCCAAAAAATGCTTCAACTCTGACATATGGAGACAAATTCCATTGGAAATGACAACTGATGCTTCAGAAATGGTTCAAATTGGGTGGGGAAGTGGGGGTTCAAATCTGGATGCAAATGTGGGGTATTTGAACAGAGAGAACAAACCCAGACTTTTGAGGGCAGAGTGTGACTTTAGACACAGCTATTCATATTCATTAGCAGAAAAACTGTGGGTCAGCATTGAAAATAACAGCCTGAGAAGAAACAATCAAAAATCTATCTGACCGATAAAATGTGATAGTCTGTAACAACTAAAACATAAAATATTAGGAAAGCTTAGATGAAATTCATTCAAAAGTATGTACCATATATTTCAGTAAAACACAGCAGAAATATGTCACTATGTCTTCTTTAACTTGGAATCTGATTTTTTTATTTAACTTGAGAACAGCTGTATGTTCATCTTAGCCCATGCTGTAGTTTATTTGAAAAAGTCTTCAGCATTTAAGAGGCTCTTTAATAGTATAGTTTTGGAAATAATTGAATGGGAATTTCTTTGAATGAGATTAATTCAGCATCTCTAAAAAGTGGATATTCCAAGTGTGATACAGTGTAAATTCAGATTAAAAAAGCTTTATTGGTATGACAAGTGGATTGAAGTTAACACTAAATTAAAATGTTGCCAATTTACAAACTGCAACTAACAATTAACAAATGTGGCTTTTCTAATACATTTACAGACTTATAACTAATAACATTACTATTTCAGAGGCTCATTCTGCCTGTGACAGGAGATCACAGTGTCCTCCCCCACCCCCAGTAGGACTGATAGGTATTCTAACTCTGGAAAGTTTGAGGAATGTGGGATTTGATCTATTATTTTGGAGAAAAATGTTTGTCTTATCCCTGATTATTTCCTACAATAGCTTAATGAGCAGCTCTGTTTCTGCTTCACCCCTTATGGCAGTGGGAGCATAAGCTGTCAGCTGTGGGTAGATACTGTAGGTCTGCCTAGTTTCTATGGTCAGGTTGTGTTTGCTAAGTCTGTACTTCATCAGGGTCTGCTTCTCCTTGTTGTCTCTCAGTGCTCTCAAGTGGAAGTGAAGCTGTCATGCAAGGAAAGACATGACTTTTCCAATGCGCATTCATGCCATAGTTCAAGGGCAATGACCCTGAGTGTAGTTTCTCTTTTGCCTTCTAACAAATTCCTGGCCCTGTTTCGACAGCTGTGCTACCTTTATCTATCCAAATCTCATCAGATCTCAGAAGCTAATAAACAAGGCTAGGCCCGGTCCGGTTTGGGAAACCAGCAGGCAGCACTCTGTCCCCTGGAAAATAATTTATAAATAAGTGCCCCATTATGGTGATTGTGGACATTGTGCTGTAGAAGATCCCTTGTAAGTGATGTTAAATGGGGTCCTGACTAGTTGATTATAAAAGATATCATGGCAATGTTCAGAAGAGTAGAGGTGTTAACCCTAGTTAAATTTTAGTCTGGGCTTACACAATCTGGTTAACCTATAATTCTCCTTTAAATCAATTTTTTAAAGCAATTTTCACTTTTTTACTCAATCTGCAGTATGGTGGGGCTGCTGGGACAGGACATGGTAGTAGGTATTGAATTTCAGTGACGAATGAAGTGAATCTACACCCGTTTGTAAAGTACTTTGGTATGCTTTGGAAAATGGTATGTACAATTTTAGTAAATATTAAATTACTAAGCACTGGGGATATTTACATGGGGTTTGTATGTTCTCCCTGTTTTTGCAGAGGTTTTTAGATGTTGAGTAATGCCTATGAACAGTACTGCTAGAAAATGATACCATAAAAGGAACATCTCACTTCACAGCACAAACAGTAAAACTGCTATAGTTGAATATAGTTGTGTGACATAATAGTAACAGATATTAGACTTTTCTAGTTCTGTTGTTGCCTGACTGGGATCCTGATGTTCTGCAACTTACAGTGATTGGTTCATCTTACTTTATTTATATTTCTGTTTTAAAAAAAGAGTAACTTGAGTCTGGAGACAGCTGCATGGCTGCCTCTCTGTCCAAATATGTCAGAAACTGGGGATGATGCTTATATTTAGCCTCCTTCATGGTTGCAGGAGATCTCTGAATCACTGTAGTGGATGGTGATGGACGTCATGCTTTCACTGCAACATTACTCTTCAAGACCACACACCAACAACCAAACTCAGAACATAATTTGCATTGTATATCAGTTCCTCGCACTAAATAGATATCATTTCTGGAACATGTCCAGTAACAACCATTGTCATGTTTATTTTAAGCAATAATAAATTCCACAAAACATAAAAAAAACTTGAAGCAGAAAAACAAATCCCAATCTATACAGTCCTTTATAAAGGGGAAAAGAAGATGAAAAAAACAACCAAGGTTCAAGAAAAGGAAGGACATTTTACAATAGAAGACACAGGTTTTTGATACCTGTAGGTTTCCAATTATTCTGAGATAAGAGAGAATGCCAGCATCTTCTTTACAGCTAAACCTACATTAAGAATCACATGATATTTTTATCTTAATGCATGACAAAAAGGATAAACTATCCAGTGTGAGAAAACTGTTGTGGGTGTAAGAATCATGACGTACTTACTGGAAACAAAGTGACTTTTGTTTTAATTCACTCAGTTATTCATATAGTTATTGCTTTTCACTGCATTCTAACCTTGCTTTCTGGATATTTGTACAATACCTAGAAATTTAAAACATTTTGTATTAAGACCTATGATATGGCACATTAGCTTCACAAATATATATATATATGTACATGCCTTTACAGTAGGTATATATAAAAAGCTAATTATTTTTCTTGCTTTTCTATATTTTCCCTATGCACTATATTTTTGCTTTATTGCAAAGTGTAATTAAAATGTGGCCTACAGGAAAACCAATTCAAAGTAATCAACTGATTTTTATTTATCATTACTGTGGTGGTTTCGATACTGTTTTAGGATTTTTGTGTATTTTTAATGTGAGTTGGTACTGAGATGGGTACATCTAAACATGAATTGCACTGTATGTAAGTGGAAGTATATTGGCGTGTTTGCATTTGAGGAGATATTCTACAGGCTTGGTTGCGTGCCAGGTGATTACCAAGTCATGACACTTTCCCCTGATACTTACTGTACCAAAGCACGTTGAGAATAAATTTCATAACATTATAGAGATCAAACAAATAAGATCTGTTTGGAATTACCAAACAGCTTTCAGAGAATCTTTATTTCTCCTGTTTTGGCAATAATCTTTTCTTTGGTCTGCTTCGTTATGTAATGCTAACCAAATGTCCAAGATCACCTCAAAAGCAGCAGAAGTTAAAAGCATCACTGTGTTATTTTTGTAAATCTTTCCTATAGCTTCTTATGTGATGCCAGCTGGCAGATCCTAGGTGTCAGTGTATGAAAGTTAAAGAAGCTTATAAATGAGATCTCTTTGTTGAATACAAACTTCTCTGTTGCTCCCAGCAGGTTCAGAATCTTCTGGGTGGCAAACTTTACCCTCTTCTAAACAGCTGTTTTTTTTTTTCAAGCTTCCAAAAAAAAAAAAAAAAAACATCAAACAGAAGAATGTGTGGTTTAGAATCTGAGAGTCACAATCTGTTATGCATTTCCGTTTTTTACCTGTTTTGAAAAATAGACAATTCTTTCATGAGGATTTTTAACATGGGTCAAAAGATACACCTGAATGTAAACAATACAGATATATTTTCCATAACACATATATGAGATATACAGTATATACAGAAGGGTGTCGATAAAACCAGTCACAAGAACTAGGCATGAGATCCAAATGTGCATACTTATAACACTGTATGTATTCATATATTATATGTACATACATACATAATAATAAATAAAGACCTCTTGCTCCTGCTTTCCATTGTTTTTATTAATAAAAGTAAAATGAATCATTTTCAAAATAATTGATCCCATTATCTCTAACCATTCTGAACTGAAAAAAGCAGATGTTATTCTCATGTTATTGAAATCTCTTTCACAGCTTAGTTACTACCTTCTAATCTGATCTCATCAGATCTCAGACATCTGGTTAGTACTGGGATGGGAGACAATTAAGCAAAACCAGTTTGCTGCAGTTAGTGGTGTTCAGTGATCAGTAAGAGGTGCTTACCACAAATTCCAAATGAGAGTCCCAAACTGGGAAGGGACACTGTGATGCAGTTAAATTCGTCATGAAACAACACACAAGAATATAGTGTCAATTCCAGTGTCCCGGACTTTTACAATCTGGCCTACATATAGTTAATTCCATTGATGAATCAATAATTCCCTGCTGTACTTGATCTGCTGTATAGTAGAGCTGTTGGTGAATAATAGTTGCTGTGTGCCACCCATGATGGGTGATGTACTTCAGTGGTGAATGACGTGGATTCCCTCCTACAATATACAGTATAAAGAGTGCTTTGAGAACTTTGCGATGAAAGTATTACACCAATGTAAGGAATGTATCTTCTTTTTGGAGCCGAATATCTAAAGGATATGGTATCTTTTCCATACAGTATGTGTTGTATTTTTTGTTGTTCTGTTTTAAAAATCTAACACAAAATGTATTTAAAAATAAACAAGTTATTTTCACATTAAATTTTGGAAAAGAGCTCTGTTATCCTAATTTTGTTCTAGAATATCCCCTTTGAACTTTAAAGCATAACACACACAAAATGACATCAGCATTCATGGAGGATGTCAACCTACTGTACTACAAATCTCTTTCCTCAGGACGTTGTAATCTGCACATCCACTTCTCACTATCTTGACCAAGAGTTTTAAATATTTTGTTCTCCAATGCAGAACACAATTTATCATTTTGCATTTTCATCATTTAGTCAGCTCCTTCGCAGTGTTGGCAAAGTTAGATTGAAAAGGAAAGAAAAGCTGGAATTATTTCCAGAGTTCAACAAACGTGCTCTGAGAATTCAGTTATGACAGGACCGAGAGGACTTTAAAGTTGTAAAAAAACGGTACTCCTAACTTTGAGTAAAATGAGTGTAAAAATCCCAGTCTCTAGGTTACTTTTTTTCTGAGAAAGACTAAAAAAAGATTTAAAATGCTAGACCATTTCTCATAATCAAAGACAAACCACAGGGTAAACCATGGGAGGTCAGGGCAATACATTGCCTTTGTCATTTGCCATTACTTAGTAGTTTTAACACACACATTTTTCCTTTCCAATACCAGAATGGCTCTTAGCTGGAATTTCCAGCTAAATACTGATGCTTCTATCATTTGATTGACAAAGTTATGTTATGTTTAGTTACACAGACAACATGGTTGCAGAGACACCTGTTATGGCTGCAGCTGGCCTCAATTAACCCCTCATTATCCAATTTTCCTTACACACTTCCTTTCCTTCACTTTATAAACCCTCAGTTCACCCTGTAACATTGTGTGGTATTAGGATCTCTTCTGCCTCATGAGCTCACCTGGCCCTTTTTTTCCTAAAAACCTTTTCTACCTTATCTGGACATCAGGATTTCTCACTCTTTCCTCAACCCTATCGGATTGTTTGCCTCTCTTCGTGCCTATTACCTGGACTTAACCCTGCCTGGAATAACTGACCACTCTACCTCGTCACATGCCTTGGTACCTTAGCTTCCGGACCTCCCCTGGAGACCTGCACGAGGTTAGTAAATAACACCATTCTTACAGCACCAGAGGATTCAGACTTGATAACACAACAGCAACAATGCTGAGACAATGTCACCATGCCATCTGCATGCTCACTTGCAGCCAGGTGCCAATTATGCCCAACGCATCATTGAAAAAAGGGAATACCTACAACCATATTGCATATGCTCCACTGGAGAAACATAAGGACATACTGTAACAAACACACCTCCTTTATACAACAAAATTATTTTCAAGGATCATCTGGCACATAGGGATCAATGTGTACAATTGATTAGCAATAATTAGCATAACATCACATTAATTACATAATTGCCAAATAATAAGGCAATATTTAATTGATTAATTCTCTGTAACAAACAAAATGATTGTATAGTATATTTTATAGTGAAACAGTACACTACAATATAGAGGTTAGAGGTTGACCACAGTGTTCCCAGGGTTTGAAGACAAGTCAGCTATCTGTGTTTGATTCCATTCACTCTGCTACATCTCCCACTGAGCAGGAGCATCATGAAGTGATAGAAAAATCACCTCCCTGTGATTTAAACATTATAAACTAGAGTCTGCCGCACTGATCCTTGAAAGCCAGGATCCTACAGGTTTGAAAGCTCTCTTTGAGTCATCTTTAACCTACACATGATAGAATGTTTCACTTTATAAGTAAAATTTGATTTGGCAATCAGGACTGGACCTGGAACACTGGAGCTGGAGATTTAGCTATTTAGTTTATAAAAACATTAAATGATTAGTATTTTCCTTTGTTAGAAAGGAGATAGTTGGGAAAATGTGATCTGAAGGCATACGATCAATTCTCCTTGATTACAGTGTTTGCTCTGAAAAGAAAATGTACCTTATATTCCAAATGGTTAGAGAAAGAAAACAAGCATAATTAAATGAAACATGAAAGATTCATTTTAAATGACATCAAATGAATCCCAACTGTAAACTGCACTAATGAATTTGTTCTCCTCTTCAAAGACATCAGTCATGGTGTTTTATTCTACAAATCTCTTTTTGAAAGGAATGCTAATGTATCTTCATTCTGTTTTTAAATTAAGGGTTCTGAAAAAAAAAACTGTTGGTTTTTGCTGGTGAATTAGCTGGTGAACTAGCAAAAAAATAATTTCAGAAATGTTTTGTTTCTTAAGGCTGTCATGTTCTCCCTGTCTTGTGGGGTAAGCTAGCATTGGCATGAAAGCTGACCTCTGCTCCACCCACCTGTCTCCCAGTGCCGGTTGCCATGGACACCAACTGACAGGAGACCTGGATCACCTGGAGGCGGTGCCTGTCCAGGTGATTCGGGGGGATATTTAAGAACTGCTCAGACTCTGCTGTGGGCTCTGTTATTGAGCTTGAACATTATAACAAAATATCTAGTGTGCTAGGATTGTCTCCTGTACTCCTTTAGATTTCTGACCTTGTTTTGTTCTCTCGATCATGATTCATGGATCTCCCCTTGGCTATGTTTACATCTCCCTATGTATGACTTGGATTGCCCGACTCCTGAAACTATCTTCATTGCTACGACTTCACGCCTGCCTGATCATCCCATTTGGTTTGCTCCCTGGTGGTTTCACTTTTCTCCACCTAAGCAGCGTGGCTGCAGCTCCTTAGCCACTGTGTGGCTGCCTGACTGTGCAGCTGAATCCCTGCCTGCCTGGCTGCCCACCTGGATTTTCTACTTTGCTTGTTACACCACCATTTCGTGTGCAGCTTTGAACCTCTGCCTACATGCAGCACAGCACAGCACAGTCAGCGTGCTGTCTGTCTTTCCTGTTAATAAAATTCCAAGTGAATTTTGCCCTGCAAGTGGGTTCCCCATACAACTCCCAATCTGCTGCTGGTCCCACTGAAAAGCAGGATCATTACAAAGGCTTAAACAATGCATTACTTTATCTTTTTACCCAAATACAGTACATCCAGTTTACATTATCAATTAATGTTTTAAATCTCGGTCTTCCAAGGAATGTGTGCACACTGCCTTCTTTTGTTTACGAGCCAGAAAAAATATCTTTATGAGATATTCCCACACAAGTACAGTGCCAGGGTTAATAATAAGGCATGCCACTGTTGTGTGCATTAACCGCATAAAAATTGGTGGCTCTGTTAAAAGAAAGCAAATCTATCATGTCTCCCTGATGTCCCAAAAGGCAATAAATGGAAATCGCAGTGAATTTAATGGACTCTGCAGCTCTGTTAATAGTTCTCATAGTCTCAGCACTTCACAGACAAATGCACTTAACACCTCTTAAATTTTTTCAGAGAATACAATGAAGTAGGCCTATTGTTTCATTCCTTGGGAACTGGCCACTAGGTGATTCCAAAACTGATTTTGATTACAAAACAAATGGCACTCTCAATCAGATGATTATGTGATTCATGACCATGAAGATGCCGTCTTTCAGCTTTCAGCAGGGGCCTAGTGAAAACATCACTACATATTCTGTTTTATTATTAAGCTGAACACTGCTTAATAAATTGTCTCAAAGAGAACAGAAAATCCGCTCCAAAAAATGAGAGATTATCCTGTTGGAAACAAACAGCCGGAATAGGTTGTATAGTGAGTTAGCTGCTAAAAACCAATTGGCCAAAATACTTCTCACCTGTACAGATGTTCATGTTCTTATGCTTGTGTTAGTAACTGTAAATACTGTACACACTGTATACAGACCATGTCCATGAATATGTGTCAGATTCAGTTTTCCACTTTTGTTTTCCGCATATGTGTGTGCAGGCTTTATTTTGACTATTCTTCTTTTCTTAAGTAGAAAAAACATTTTTATAAAGCAGGACTAAGGAACAGATTATTATTATTATTATTATTATTATTATTATTATTATTATTATTATTATTATTATTATTATTATTGTGTTATCTCCCTCAAATTGCTTTAGTTCCACAACTATTACCACAGTACTAATTTTACTGTCAGTTCTTTTATTTGACCTTCTGTAGACTATAATGGTACTTGCAAAAGGGAGAGCATGGGATGCATTTCACCCGAGTTTGAGTGTCTGTCCAATAAAGTGAAAAGTATATTATTAAAGTACTGGCATAGGGGCTGATGAAAGTGCAAGTTTCTCAACTCAGATCTGGTACTACAATTTATTAACTATCATTTATATGTACTTGTGGATTGTTACAGTATATGATGGTAAGCCTAAAAGAGCTGAGACCTAAAACAACATTTCTGAATGTATTTCACTGTTCTGAAACAACATTGATTCAGGGGTACTCTACAGCAAAACATTATAGCAAAGCTGGACATGCTTCTCAATTGTCACTGCATTTTTAAGGGTTTTGAGAAGGTTGAGCTACAAGATTGTTCTTTATTATTTTGTAGGTCAGATGTCCCTAATAACAAAATTAAGTTGAAGTTCTTATTAATATTCCCATTAACGTTTGAGTTTTAAAATTATATTACTGTTGACAAGTGATGATACAGTATCACATGATGATTTGAAACATTTGTGTTCTAGAGACCACCTTAAACAAATGATTAAATTCTTAATAACTTTAATGTTAATGGATATTTTTGTAATTATATCTATTGTTTTTTATCTTACTCTGAAGACCTAGTGATCAAAATGTGTCTGTTGTGTATGGCCTCTATGAAAGAATAATTATAAATGATGATTATTTCCCATAATTTAATCCTGTTGTTGTGTTGTGTAGAAAATCCTGTGCACCATCCTGTGTGTTGTGTGTTATGTATCAATAAAATACGGTTTGTTACTTTTCTGGGAACAATTTTTGGATGTAGACTAGTTTGAATGGGAGTTGCTGCATTTCTCTCTCATCAACATTACTTTATTTATCCTGACATTTTTTTCTGAACGAGAAAAAAGCTGTCACAGGGTTTTAATATAGCTATCCGAAAATACAAACTATTTTTATGAACAACTTCCTCAGAATATTTTTCTTTAACACGTGTCTCTTAAAAGGTTTTATTCCTCAATGTCATTTCTCTGTCTTTGTGTCATTACTTACATCTCAGTTTCTTCTTTTTTCCTCTTTGTTCCTGGCCTGAGTGCTAGTGTTTTAAATGTTATTAAGGGTACCTTTGGCAAAGCTGCTCTCTGTATTGTTCCCAAGAAATGCACATAGGCTCATTTATAATCATTCAGTCAAATGCTATTTTTTGGCACAGTGGCACAAGTGGTTAACATTGTTGTCTCACAGCGTTGGGTCCCTGGGTTAAATTGCAATTTCAGGGGAAATTTGTATGGTCTCCCTATGTTTGTGTGGGTTTCCTCCCACAGTCCAAAGACATAATGGTACAGTAGGTTAACTGGCTTCTCATAAAAGTGACCCTTGGCATGAGTGTATGTGTATATTCCCTGCAATGGACTAGCGTCCCATCCAGGATGTACCCTGCCTTGTGCTTCTTAGTGCTTTCCAGGAAACAATATGCCAGTTTGGGTTACTATTTTTACAGTACTTTTCAAGGAGGGAGAACAACATTCATTAACCACTGTACATCAATATCTAATTAAGAATATTTAAAACAAGTCTTGTAAGTCTGTAACAAGTCTTGTTAAGAAGATGAACATCAGACAAATAGTTACAAAAATGAAAATGTCCAAACACAAGAGTGTATAAACAAATTAGAATCAATCCAGTCTGGTAGCCCATTACTAAACATGAGACAAGTGTTTATTTTTAAAAGAAAACCTATGGAAAAATGTATTTACCAATGTATAATAACTCAGGTTCAGAGCACATCTAAACTGAAATATAAGCAATTGGCATTTCATTTTTTTCGTTGTGTGTTGAGAAGGCAATATGATCTTTCTTGATGAAAGTGGGAGCAGTACTATGGCAAACTGCCATTCTCGGGTGCAAATCCAAGCCAAAAAACAATCGGCTCTCAGGAATAGTCTTGTAAAGTGTTGGAAAAGCAGGACTAAAACAAGGGATTGTCTGTCTTCCTGCTCCTGATCTACCTACACTGGGAATGCATGCTGTTTCAGAGGTTTGGCAGAATTCCCTAATTGACTTGTTCAAAAAGTGAAATGATTTGCTTGCTCAATGAAATGGAAGGGGATGCACCCATTTTCCTTTTTAATGACATATGAACTGGTATACTGAAGTAAGGAAGCCTAAATGCAGACGGTTTAGGGCTTGTAAGTGACACTACACAAAACCATAACAGGATATTAATAATGATGTATGAATTTATAAAGTATAATGTCTGAATTTTACAGTCTATTGACGTCCTCTGTTCCACAGGGCCCTGTTTTTTCTAACCAAATTGTTGATATTTCTTAACCTTAGCCTGTAGGGAAGTATGACAGCTACCCTGAGCTCTCTAGCACACTTCTGATGAGTACAGCTGTCTGTAAAATTTGCTTTCTCAACAATTGAGGGATTCATAATCCATTTAAGTGGGGGCCTTTTACCAAATGATTCCAGCACCAAATGCAGGAAAATAAGAGATGATATCACTGACAAAGGTGAAGAACTTATGCTTTCTTTATGCAGCGTTTTAGCACAAAACAGACATTTTTTATCCTTCCTACTGATAATGTTAATGTTGAAAGGAAAACAGCACCACAACAATAGCCTTTCTGTAGATGACATATTATGTTTATTGAATTGCTTAACAGCAACTTTAACAATTCACAGCAGCCAAGTGGCCATCAGGTCAGTGAGAAGCCTATTTGGGGTCTCTGTTGTAATTCTGTTGGTTAGCCTTCAGAGGCCTGTGTGTCAATTGTATTGCTTGCTGCTCTACTCTTCTCTCTCTTTATCACCGACCCTGACCTCTCCATGCTCAGTATCACAGACAACAGACTCTTCCTGCTTACCCCCCCGTTGTGCCATGTCATTCACTCTGTGCTGTAAATGAATAGGATGGTCAGTGGATTACCCATAGGGGCTTCATGCCAGACTCAGATCAACACCACCTTAGAAGTACATTCTAGCCTGAATCACACTTGTATGGCTTAGCTGTAGTGCACAGGTTTAAAGATAACTAGCAGTGAAGTTAAGTTTATTTTAAAAATAAAAAAGCTTTGACAATAGACAGGTTTTAAACTTTTTTGTAATGGTCATAGTGAATAAAGAAAAGTGGGTTGGGAATTATATACCATAACACGTGCCTCAATCATGTTGTGAAAAAAAAAAACTAGCTAAGTTCAAATGAGTAAAATGAACAGCCATAAGGAACATGCAAATTGCTTCAGTTGTTTGCTATATTCTGATATTCCTCTGAAGCTCTCCACTGTAACCCTATTTTACAATTATCCAAATAACATCTTTCATTCGCTTCATTCCCTCTCTGGAGTTGCACTTCATTGTACCTGAAAGTTATACTACTGCAATTTATTGGAGTGTGCATTTAGGCAGAAAGGAATCTTGCAATACTGGCGGATGTTCAAACTTCAATTGGTGCAACAGACAGCAAGCCAGAAAAATCAGTATAACGCCAGCCAGATTGGTCCTGAGTGTTGGCAGTCACAGGCTTTGTTTCTGCTGTCACATGAATATGTGTTTTACAGAGCTCATGGCTGTGAAACAATTTGTGGTCCTTGAATACTGAGCTCTGTTTTCAAGAGGGTTAAAAAAATTGAGATGAGTGAGTGAAATGGTGTCAGAGAAGATTG
Source organism: Lepisosteus platostomus (assembly GCF_059453375.1). Classification (NCBI taxonomy): domain Eukaryota; kingdom Metazoa; phylum Chordata; class Actinopteri; order Semionotiformes; family Lepisosteidae; genus Lepisosteus; species Lepisosteus platostomus. The sequence continues at coordinate 59,601,324 of NC_142616.1, forward strand.
GGTATCTATGAGTCTATCTTCCAGATTAAAGCTGTACTGGACCATTCTTACTTCCCCATATTTGTTTTATGTTCTTCATATTTCTAATAACCACAAACCTAACATCTTTGCTTCAAAGACTGAATGAAGCATAGCCCTATAAACAGCAGCCAGCAGTAGGCCATTAAATTTCCGATGGCACACTCTTCTCAAAACGTGCAAACATTACATTTTTATTAAGGTTTATCGTACAGTAGTCTATACATTTCCAACTTTCCAAAACAGTGTTCTGTTTTTTACCAAGACCAAAACTAAGGTTGGAAATGAGAATGATTTTGTATTTCTATTATTATGCTCCATATTGTAAATACCCTTTATAAGAGTTTGTAATGTCTTCCGTGCAAAACATGAAATTGACATCATACTATAAGAAATAAAAACAATCTTATATAGAAATAGTGTTATAGTGCTATATCCTCAGAATTAATCAATAAGTAGTATAGCAACATCTATAGTAAGTCAGATGCTTCTACCTGTAATACCAACAAGTCTAAAATATTGCCGCCTTGTACATCTGCTGCAACAGGTAGATGGGTGATATTAATAAGATTTAATGAATATTCATTGTAAGAGCAAGACGTGGCATGAATAACTGAGGATGTCTTCCAGCCTGTAGTCCACAACCAACAAAAAATAACTTTCACAGTTTCAAAAGCTTCATTGTTGTTGTGTTGTTCCATGACTGTGTTGTAAGGGGGTTTTAGTACAGCATCTGTGTTGTGTCAACTGTGAAGAATTTTTAACCTAATTGTGCAGAAATACAAACATCAGTATTTATTTTTAACGTCATTGGGCTGTCTGTGCTCTGCTGAAAAAATACCATATTATCAGGGCTAGAGATTGCCCACAAGTAGCTGACAAAGAGGTAATGAGTATTATTAAATCCACATTTTCCTACTTAACAATTAATTAGAACATTTGTCTTTAAATAATGTGTTCTATACTGAGATTTCAAATGGATAACATGGGCATCTATTTTAGAGCTAATTTCCTGATAATCTGGATATCCTGTGCTTCAGGACAAAGTATGTTTATATTGTGAACATTTAATTTTCATGAAAGTCCCCCTCAATCATGGAAATCCATTACATTATCATTACATAGCAACCTGATCCACTTAAGACTTTATCTTAATTATTTATATCTGCACACATAGGTGCTACCATTTTGTATCTTTCTGTGTTTATACAAATTAGCTCAAAATAAGATCAGTTTGGAACAGTCAGTGACTCACATTGGCTTACATAAGGATTGAATGGAAAATGTGTTCCCCTGTAGCTGTAGAGTACTGAAAATGTGCATTCACCCCAGTTTTGACAATAACAATTTTGTTCTATAACAGCATTGTATAATAATCCTCTAGACATCACGGTTTACATCCAGCTTTATAAATCATAAAAGCAACCATGTACAGTAGACTCCATGATGTGACATTATCTAAAGAACAAATCACAATTCCTGATACACCCTACATTCCCAATTGCAGCATTATTTAAACTAAAGGTGTGCAGCTCACCTTATACCAATGATTTGAATTTATTCAATGATATATGGCTTGGTGTAAAGCTGTTTCTGTAGGAATGTTGTACCTGACATTTTTCTCTGCCCATGTTTGCAGCAACATTTTGATAAACTGACATTATAATAAAATAGTCAGAGTCAGCAAAAGCTAGTTTAGGCAGAATGAGGGAAATTGAGAAACGCAGGCAGTTTTCTATGTCCCAGCAGTATGAAAACTGTGCCAGATTTGTTCATAGGGGTAAGGAAAATAAAAAATAAAATCATGCCGTGAAGTAAAAACCCAAACACTTCAGTAAAGAAATGTAAATACACTGCATGTATTCAGACAAACAATATGGGTATATTATCCTTTTGTAATTACCCTTATCAAAACCGTTCTCTCACTCAGTACTCTATTTATAATCATTGCATTAACTCATTTATGGTGAGTCTATCACCTTCATTTAATGCCACACCTTTTGGAGATATAATGAATTCTTGAATTCAGTGGTGCAAAAATAAAAAAGATAATGTATATGTTAAAAAAAAACATCTAGTAAATAAGTAAACTGGAGATAAATACGGGTATTAAAATAAAAGTAACTGTAACTATGAACAAATATAAAAATGGACTGGGTCTTAAATTTAAATAATATTTTATTTAGTTTAGTCTGTGTATTTGCCCTTCAAAAATAGAAGTGATGTGAGCAAAGCATTTCTCCTGTGGGAGTGCAGGTTATAAACTGATATATTCACAACAATTGCTTTACAGGATGCTTGATATGAAAGGTTAAGGTTTCTTGAGCAAGGTATTTCACTCAAATTGCTCCTGTTGTATAAATGGATACTTTACAGGTTGCCATTGTAAACAGAAATTGGCTGTCAAATGACATATCTGGTTAAATAAAGGATTATATTAAATTTAAAATGCTTATGTAAAATCACATCTGAGCATCACGGGATATATCAAATATGATTAGTGCAGTACACGGCAAAAGCTGTTTGGACACCACTGGGTTTTACACATGGAATGTGGATTAGAAAAATAAAGGCTTTTTCAGACTGAATAAGCAAAAATAAGACCTCAAAATTTGGAAAGAGTGACAACAGTTTGGTGTTTAAATAGAAGGAAAGGTAAACAACACTTCTGTTTATAAAATTTGTAGTATTTTAATGGCGTGACATGGAAAAGCTCTTTCAGAGTTGGTGCTACAGAGCACTGCAGGGGGAATGCAGTTTCTCTCTTGCTTTCATTTATTGATCACAAACAGATGCATCCCTAGAGCCTAATACACGCCACTCTGCACAGCTGGGAAAACAACGGAAGCATGCTCTGTTTTCTCTAGAATCCAGGGGTATCTGTTTTGGATGCTTTTTCAGAGAGTATCTCTGGACTACAAAAGGTGGCTAGCTAGTTATAGATACATAATAAGGAACAGTTCTAATAAAATCCCGTATTCATGTGTCAACAGAGTATCCCTCACAGAAAAAAATAAAACTCATCAAGTTTTCCTCTGAATTATTCAATCTGTATTTCAAATTACAAACACAAATAAACAGCAAACTATTTTTGTTGTCAGAAAACAAATTTCATAGAGTATAACTCTCACACACATCTCACACGTTTACAGGGAAATTAACATTTTAAAATAATTTACGTCATGGTTAAGCTCTTGAATTACTTCAGACAGAGAAATGGAAAAGATGAGCTACACACCAGCTCCATGGCTGGAGCTGTCACTCAGCCATTCATATTTTGATTAAAAAGCAAATCCCTGCTATTTGTTTTTTAATGACCATATTAACCACTGACAGTGTGCTCTTTCTCACCATACAAAGAGTTCTGAATCACTTATCGAGCAGCACAAAGCAAAAACTGTAAATAACCTCCTCTGTCTGTGTGAAACAGCTGCAAAAGCAACAAGAATTGCAAAGCACACTAAGCAGAACATTTTCACTGGATGTGCCTTCCAAAAACCTTGTAGCAGATCTCCTTACCATACAAAGGAAGTGCCAAGTCTAAGCTAAGTTCTGAAAGAAAGACTTTTTCTCCAGTAATGTTAAACAAAGCAGACTCTGGAGATGAAGGCAGGGTTTTCACGGCTTTAAATTAAGCGCTAATGTTTCAAAACAAGCAAACACCCCAAGGACATCATTCGATTTATTAATGGTCTATTGGTTGAGCTCATTGTCTTTTTTCTGCCTTTTTACTCTTTTCCACCTCCTATTAAATTGTTTCAAAACAAGTGAAAATCGATGAGAAATTCCTTATTGACTGAAAGTTTGTCCATATCTTTTAGAGTATAGACTGTTTTTGAAGGTGATATTGATATAAAGATGGTTGCAGAGAAACACGTTTTTACACAGTACACCAAACTCCACAACTTGATTTATGTGCAAGTAAAAAAACAGAACATATTTCAAAAGTGGCAAATTTTCCCTTGAAGTCGGATTAGCACAGAGGAGTCAGTCAATGGCTCAGCTGAGATTGCCATTAACTTGGCTTGTGTTATAGTTGTACATAAGAAGTACAATAGAAAATGCTACTGAAGTTTGCAGAAGAAACTTGACATCACTATATATAAGAATAGTTATAGGTTCATTCCATTTTGAGAGGTAAAGAAAAAAAACACTACACTTCAGCTGTGGAGCCTTCTTCAGGTGTCACACGCTTTTTCTCATCCCACACATGCTGAATAGTTCCTTCTTCAAATCACTATATATCATATGACATGAAGGTATTATTTTCCTAGCCCGGACACTTTCCCATAAAGTTAAAAAATAGCCAGCACCCTTATTACTTTAGTATTATGCATTTACATACTGACTTAAAATCATCTGAGGATTTTCACATTGATGTAACTCAACCTTCAGTATCAGAAAGTGTTTTTTTTCTCTGGGTTTTGGCAACCTGGAGCCTATCAAAGAAGCAATGGACTCAAGGCAGAAATCACTCTGGATGGAAAACCAATTCACTGCAGGTTTCATAGCACACAGGGACAATTTAGAGCCAGGGTGTCTAACGCTGGTTCTGGAGGGCTTGTGTGCCTGCAGCTTTTTAAGCAGCAAATGAAATGCAGGATGTAGATTGGTCCAGTTGAGCCAGTCACCAGGTGGTTTCGATCATTAAGGGATAACTGGGATAAAAACCCACAGAGACAATGGCCCTACAGGACCAGGACTGGACAACCTTGGTTTAGAAACATCTATTAACCTAGCCACCATGTCTTTGGGAATTGGGAAAATGTAACACCTCAAGAAAGCCCCAGTCTAGAATCGAACATTGAACCCCTTGAGATGGCAGGACTATCACACTGGCATACTCCAAGACCCAAAAAAAAATCCAACATTCATCATTCATTGTTGTTAGCATACTTTGTGTGCCTATGTATGAGAATGAGGATTAAATCAGGTTGTAGAAAATATTGAAATAAGAATGTGTTGTTTCTTATGTGAAGGATAGCTGCTCCTTTTGAAGGAACATGTTCTTTCTTCATTTTACATTTTCTTCCATCTATTCTGTTCGGCTGATTAACTGAGATTCTGTCATTATTATCTTTTTGTTGTCAAGTCATACTCAGTTTTAAACTCGACATATAGTTATTACCTAGCATTGTGGGAGGTACAGACCTGAATTTCAATGAGCTGCCAGGAGAGGAGTTGGAAAAGACTCCTGTGATCTTCTGTATTAAAGTGCATTTCTTGAAAGGCGTTTGAACCGCAACAAAAAATTACCATGGGAAATTGATCTGTAGCACTTCCATGTCACTGTCACAGTTCTTGTATTCTGGTGGCATCTAGACAAGAGGACAGACTCAGACTCTTCACTCAGTATATTAAAATAAGTGAAAATAACAAATTCATTGTCAAACAGGAAGAAATCCTACACATCTTTTCTCAGTATCAGAGAAGTTTGGATTGATTTAACAAGTAGCACCAAAGAAGAATGGGAGAGTTGGAGCCTAACCCAGAAAGCAATGCGCTCAGGGCAGGATACACCCTGGACTGGACACCAGTCCATTGCAGGGCATACATAGAAACAAACACACATTCACACCAGAGCCAATTTTCCCAGTAGCCACCTATCCTACCATTATGTACTATGGAATGAAAGTTGTGCAGGTAATTACAAAAGATTTGACGATTACTAGCTGACATGCATTGTATACTAGGTGTGAAATGTAGAACTGTTACAGAAAGGAATGCAGGTTTTTTAAGTGGGTATTTTAAATGTACATGTTCTTTATCTACTCCATCAACGAGGTGCAAGGACAGAAGATAGAATTTCCTCAAAAACTGTTTTTTATGGTAATAAGGGTGCATTTTTATGAAATATGCTGGAAAATTTTAAATGGTTTGATGAATAATAGATGACTGATTCTGACAAGAAACATTAAATAAACGGAATGGCTGAACATTGGAAGCGATAATAGATAAATGGAATTTTGTAAAGATATTCCGCTTTAAAGTTTACTGCTACTGAATCTCAAACTGTACTTTGATACGTTCTTATCTAAGGATTTCAAATAACAAATAATGTGCTCTATGAATCTAACAGATTACAGATGCTGACATTTATAATTTGTTCATTTATAAGAGTACTGTCATGAGACACCAGCAATGTCTGCTATAGTGGTAGTGAAGAAAATGAGGCACTGGCTAAATCAAATTCACTATTTCTTTTTGTGTTTGTGTGTGTTATGCTTGCTCATAACTATCTAAAAATCAATAAACAACTAAAGCAGTATACAGGTTAATATTAGATTTGAAGGGGCCAAAGGTCCGTGTGCAGATCAGAGAAGACAGTATAGGCAACACAGAAAGGGAGAGTGATAAATTAAATGAAATATGAAGCCTGCACTGTTTCTGAAGGGAGAAATACCATCTCTTTATGGAGAGAAGGGCAGTGACTCAGGGTTTTTCTTCTGCTCTGCTGAGCAAAAGTAAGTCCCTTCACTGCTGGAAGATTGCATAAAGCAGGAATAGGCCAGCAAGGTCTTTAATTACTCCATTAATTTTAATCATATCCAATTAATTTAATTTTAGCCCCCATAGAAGTCCTACAACGGACGACAGCAGAAGACCTTGCCTGTCTTTTGGCGCATAAAACTTTAAACTCCATAAAAATTCAATTATTCTTATTAATCAAACAAACAGGCATATTATTTTATATTTATTTATTGTCGCTGAAGTTTAATTTGGATGCTGGCAATCCTGATTCAGCTCTTTTAACTGTCAGTCTGCATTTCCTAATGAATAGGAATCATATTCATGATTCATGATATATGTTTAACAATCTTGGATTTTATTCATTTTTTATAAGAACAGACAAACCCAGGTTGCTCAGGTACAAAGCAGCAAGAAAAAAAAAAAGAAGAGCACACCCATACAACTGTTCACAATTCAAATGATATTTTTAATAATTATATGCTTTTTTAAAAAGTTCCAAATCCCCTTAATGGGCATTTTCATATCTAAGTTAAAAGTCACACAGTCCAAATATCAAGGCACAGGAGCATTCCTGTCTAATTTTTCATTTACATTCTCAGGCTAAAAAGGTTCCAACTGAGTAAAATAATTTAGGAAAATGCCATAGCATTAGAACATAGACAATATATCCAAATAATGCAGAAATATACAGTACATCCCAGTATACAGAGAAACCAATAGGGTCTGCATAAGGCAAAAATGAAGTTAAAAAACAAGCCTGTCCCTTTTGTAATAAACACATCAGCGTAACGTGATATGATGCTCAACAGTAATACTGTAATCAATTAAATGTGTTATTTTTAAAAATTAAGTATGTGTATCTTGTACCTTGACTTTTGAACTGAGCTACTTCAATTTTAAATTTAACCTGAAAATACCTGTGTATATATCTGTGGTTTAGAAACACTTAATGATTAAAGGATATATTTTGGATTGTCCATTATGGTATGAATGTGTTTATCTTTTTTAGTTTATTTTACATTTTATAGCACCCAATCTGGAACTGCCAGTCTTTTCATATGGGTTTAAAAAATTAGGAATAACTTCTCTGCTTCAACCGTTCATTTAATCATATGTCAGGTGGAATGCCCCAAGCTTGGAGCTGCCTGACAGGAGAGCAGGTGTGGTTTGGTGGAGTTGCGTGGCTCTTACTGACATCACCGCAACCCCCAGTGGCACACTGCTACTTTTGGAAACCTGGTCCCATTTGACTATTGTCATGACCCAGGCTCAAACTTGCAATGGCCTGGTTATGGAGCTTAACCTGGAGCAAACAATTTCAATGTTTGAGTCACCCTAGTCCGCTGAGGTACTTTACTTGCATTAGCACTGTTATTGTCGATTACGGTCTGTTTCTGACCTTTACAGAGATGTAAAGTATTTACTGTTGATTTATTTGTGGGTCTCTAAATGACACTTTTGTGAGGAGCCATCATTTAATTGCAGAATGATTCTTTAAAGTTGTTTTTTTAAGTAGACCATCTACTTTCCATTATTTAGTGCAATTAAATGTAAGTGCAGGGTACTAACAAGAGAATGGAGCAATAATGCAGAATTTTAAAAGCCTAGCTCATACAAATCAGGATGTATTTTTACTTCTCTCAGAATCACATTTATTTATCTACATATTTATGGCTGGAATCACATCCATTCACATAAATAAAAACCGTCATCTGTTTAAAATACAATAAATACAACATGGAAAACAGCAGGACATTTTACATATACGTTACAGAGATTCAAGATTGTCTCTTTCAAGATTGTCTCTTTTTCTAAAGGAATTTATAGTGAAACAGTACTGTTTAAAATATTGATTCACCCTGACAGGAAATTGCGTTGTTCTCATTATCCTAATTCAAACAATGCAGTCGAGCTAAGGATAAACCAAAAGGTTTCTTTTTTCATCTTACACATTAATAAAATAACACCCAGAAATGTGTCAGGTCAGATTCTTAACCTGAATTGATTGCTTGAGGAAATGCCAATAAACTGTCTGCTACTATACCAGTGAGGAATCCAACAGGATTTCCAAAAGAACTGAAGAAAATTAAGTGAAAAAGACATAAAGAAAGAAAATAACTCACCAACAGAGAGATATCAAAACCAGCTTTCTGCAGCTCTCATTTGATACTCAGTAGTGCTTGTGCACTGTTTTTCTCCTTCAAAAATGACTTAAATTTCAAACCTGTATGTAGATATTCTTAATGAGTTTCTTTATCTTCCATGGCACAGGATAGGAAAACATTGTGAAACAACCATTTCTGTTAAATTTAGCCATTATGTGAAACTAAATATTTATTGTAAATATATGGTATCAGCTGCCTATCCTGCATAAATATATACATTTGGATAATCTGAAGTATTATACACAAAATATCCATTATGGAGTTTCTCATTCTTATCTTAATGAACTGAGTCTACGGAATACATGAGTTACATTCATTTTCAGACCACATACAGTTATCTCTGAACCTCCAGTTTTGTCATTCTAAAAACAGGAGGGAAATTATGGAAAGAAGGCACAGATAAAGGTCCCACATATTTAAGTAGCAAAAGTTATAAGTCTGCATTTCACCCCTTGTACCATTAAACACATGCAGTTTATTACTGGTCGTTTTTCCGTCTTGATCCAGAAACTTTACTTTTATAAGCCTGTGTAGTATAACAAAAATAAAGATGCCTGAGAGTATTTCCAGTGATCTCGTGAACTGCCATAATTTCTTCTTGGTGATTATGAAACACTCGTGATTTTTTTTTCTTTTTTGTGTTTGAGCAATCACAGCTATTTTGCTAACCAATTAAATCTCTCACAGAATATTATTCATTCCACATGGCAGTCTTACATTAAAATCCATATCTGAAACTACTTTTTATAGACAATTTAACAAAATGAATATCAGACCCTCTGCCAAATTCAAGGCTAGAACATATTTCAATAATTATGTACACCATGACCCTGAAAAGCACACTGTGGAATCAGAGAGCCAAGCTTTTTATGACACTGACATTTTCTATTTCAGAAAAGAAAAAGAGTTGAGAGTTGAAAATACAACTCTTCAGGCAGCAAAGTTATTACAAACAAAACACTTTTTTTTTCTTCAGTTCTATGGCTCAGCTATACCTATGAAAGGTAAACCTATGCCTGATACATAAAAATATTTTCTTCATACAAATACAAAACCTGGAAAACAAAAACTGCTTATCTGATACACACAAATCACTGTATACAGATGTGGCCATCTAGAATGCACATCAAAACTGGCGGTAGCAAAAAGCAAAATGTGGTATATTACCACTACCAATAACCTTTCTTTGCTTGTTTTTTCTTAGTTTAAAAATGCTATTTCTTGAAAATGTAACATAACACATACGGTTTTGAACTGTAAAGTGGCTGTTCAGCTTTTTTCTAAAAAGGGGATTACATGCCATGAATTTAGCCTGGATAAGACCTCAGTTTTTAATGTGCCTAGTTTCACAGAATTTCTCAGAAAACACTGAATTTCATGGGGCGACTATAAGCTAATCAAAACAACTGAATTTGTTAATATTGTAATTTGTTACACTCTGACTCCTTAAAGTACTGCAATGTGGTTTTCAGACAAATATGTAGAGTATTAGATGTTTATTAACCCATTAGTGCTTTCCTGCTCCGATCATACTATATGCAACAAATATTTTCATCAGATACAATAATTATATTGTTGAGACAGGATGATAGCACTGTCTGTCTCCAACTGTTTGAGCAGGGAATATTCTATATTAAAAGTGCAGTATAAAAAAATCAGTCATGACAGATCAGTGGATTCTGGCTCATGGGAAGACCAAACCAGATGTTTGGCCTTATTTCCATTATATTTTCAAAGTTCTCATGCCAATATCCAGTATTATTGCTGGATGAGGCCACAAGTGGCTGCATAAGTACACTCTCACAAATTCTTAAGGTATCCCGGTTGCTTAATTTTCATTCACTCACCTATTCCCCAGCCAAAGTGCGGTATGTAAGAAGGACAATAGTGTAAAAATCAAACCTGTATTCATTGTTAAAATGGAAAACGTGAGAGTCCATGGTTACGTCTCAGCTTCCTTAATTCAATCTTTCATTTTCAGAAATGCATTAAAATTAGAATGGTAGTAATTTAGGAGTAAATAATACTAGCCCAATAGTACATTAGCAATATGATTGTACTATAAATGTCCAATTTTCTCTCTGAAGGAATTATCATGTTTTTGTGTACTGGATCAATGTTGTCAGTTTTATCAACTACCTAGATGAAGAGCAACATTAGAGTACCACTCTGGCAGTGTTCACTTCAACTCATTACAGTTGATATTATTAAGTAGTAAAGTAATTGAAAAGTTTATGTATTTGAATACTTCCAATACATACTGTACATCTACAGTATGCAGAGTAGACCCTCTATAAACCGCTTCCATTATAACACCATTCCAACTTATCACCTATTGGAATTTCCTGCTCAAGAAATCGTGACATACAGTATGCAGTGAGGACTAAATGTACACATAAATTACCTAGACATGTTATGTCATTCTGTCTTTGTAGCTAGACAGTTGAGAAGCTGGATTCAGAAATCACTGCCTGTATAGAATTGTGGGGGGCAGAAAGGCTCATGTTTTAATCAGCTAAGCTTGCTCATGTGATGAGAAGAGTTCAGTGCTTCTCACTTCACCCTGCAGATTATTTTAAGGCTCTATGATTCCATGGTGGATTTGGAAAGCAACAGGATGAGCCACCTAATCTTTTCACACTATCCCTCCCCAGCCCACAAACAGCAAATGCACACCTGTTTCTCACTGAAAGATATTATTTCATGGGCCTTTCTCACCCAAAACACAGCTGAACACTTTATCCCCCCAGGAAATGTGGAAAGTTATTATCGCAACAGTATTCTTTCACTGAGGAAAAATGTCAAGTAAAACTATAAAATATGTGGACTGTGAGAAACCTATCATACTTCATACTAGGAGGCAGTATATGCAGGCTGTATTTTTAAATCTATGCCCAGAGAAAGCCATACACGGGATAATGTTTCACATATTCTGTGATCATTTTTTAAACCCATGGTTAGCTGCACCTAAAAAGCAACATGAATGATCTCCCAAGGCACCACCTGACTAATAATAAACTTCCTTTAATAGACACAAAGCTTTAAAAGCAATAAATTCATAGACAATTAAACTAAATGCCAGTATTCTTTTTTATTAGGATTTTTATGTTTCTGCTCTATCTCTACTTTTATTTTTCTAGAGAAAAAGAGACAGTCCTTTGTGTAAAGGGCTGTGTATTTACCAATTTGTTTTTTTGTTAATGTGAATTTCTAATGAAACCAAAGTTCAAAGCACTCATATTTCAGAATTAAGTAAATTGGTCTATTGTGTGAGGAAAAGAGACTTGACATTGAGAAACTGTCTAGTGAGATGTTTGTGATTCAAGATGAGGTGTACACAGTAGCCCCTTAGGAAAATGTGATCATGGTCACATTCAAAATACAATTACAATATTGACACCAATAGTTGTCAGGAAACCAGATATATAGAATTGAATATAATGCTGTTACATTTGTACCTTGGAATTAGTTTTGAAAATAGCTTCTTATTTTTTATTAAATTCATGAATGAAATATGCAGTACAATTCGTAATCCACTGTGCTGAGATTAAAAAAAACTATTAGAAATACTGTATATACATATTGAATTGTATACTCACATAGCAATAAAACATTTTGCTGTTGCATTAAAATAAATGGAAACCTAAATCACACATGCAATGCAATGTTTTTATGTAGGCTAGGGATTTCACAGACTTTTAATGGAAGTAGGGCATTACTGGTAGTACTTTTTTTATTTCAGAAATTAAGTTTGTGCATATTAAAATGGACAGCCGTGACACTGAGATGTTATGTATCCAGAAATTGGTATTTGGGTATTCTATATTGATATGATGACTTTTACTTGTGGTAAAAGTTTCTGAAAAACAGGGTTAGGTTTAAACTGTAACAGTGACCTAACTTAGGGTTAGGTTTCGACTGTACCAGTGGTTATGGTTATGGAGTGGGCCCCAATATGGCCAAATTAACTACAGTCACAGTCCTGGAAGAAATGGAAAATGTCTTAAATGATCTTTTTCATTATACATTTAAGGCATGTAGTGTAGTTTTATAGTCATATTTTTAGCATGCACAGATAAAGCTTTAAAACTGTAGTACATCTAAATAAGAAATGTTTTCTTACAAAATGGTGTGCAAGGTTTTTGTAATGTGATAATGACAGATATAATTTATGGTGAATGCATGCTTTTTAAATTACTTTTCTGTTTAGTTTGAAAGAGATGTATTCTTATTTTTTATCCATATGTAGTTCAAATCCAATTACGATGTCTTTTCACTGCAAAAATAAATGTTATACTGGACACAAAAAATACCCTGTATTCCCAATTTCTTAATTAATATACAAAATTCAAAATTTAGCACTATATTTATTTGAATTTATGCAAGGTATAAAACAAAATTGGGTTCTGTTCCCAATAATTTCTTAGTGGGGCAGATGTCAATATTATTATTATGATAAATAAATGAACAATCTGTGAGCATTCAGAGTCACAAACATGTATTAAAAAAAATCAATTTAGTAATATCGCTTGCTCCATTTTATGGTCTAGAGTAAATATTCCTTGGAGACTTGACTGGATTGCACTATCGTGTTACTTCAAGATACAGTACATTCAGTCTATTAAAAAATAAAATTGTCTAGATTTCTTTTAACATTGTTTGCATTGTCTATTTTCCCAGTTTTTAAGTTGTTTCTTTAGATTTTGGCTTAGAGTTTCTTCTGTACTGCACAAAGAGATTAACAGCTAGAACTCCTGTACTGTACAAGGAGATTGAGGAAGGGCAGACATGCTCCTATGACTCACACACAAACTGAACTATTCATCTTTTGATGCAAGCTGCAAAAACATTTCCTAATAGGAGATTTGGCATGATGGAGTGGAGAAGGCTGTGGCATTAGAGGAAACACAACAGCAAACATTAAATAAACACAAAACAATAAAAAATAACAGTTCAATCTGCAATACCTTTGGCTTTGTACTGGCATTTTCTGTAACACCTGTAATGTGTTACAGAAAAAAAAATTAAATAATTTTCCACAGCTTATATTTTCTTTATTCCAAAATCATAGCCATCGTCATTCAAACATTAGTCATAAAGATCACCTGTTACGTCTATCATACTCTTTTGACTGTCTTAACATTCATAAAACTTGAAAATCATTACTAAGCAAAACAGCAAACAGAGAAGAAGTTCTGACAACTGAACCATGAAGAAATTATTTTACAGGCTATTCTAGCGATGCATTTTTTTTCCCCATTCAACTTTTTCTAATTAATATCAAGAGATTTGCATGTGCATGCCACTTTGTTTCTTTGTAAGCAATCTCATTTACTCTACTGAGCCTAATTAAATGGGTTTTAGGAAAGGAACTGCTTTCGGAGTGAATTTTTTAATTTTTTGATGTGAAATTATGTCCTTCCCAGGTTCTTTTCTTTACTTGTTTTAAGGCTGCTTTATCCTCCCTGTATTGGGACCCTATGGTATAATCAATACACAGCCCTTATTTTGTCTGGTTCTCTCTCTTCCTTTGTTAGAACCAAAGGTAGCAACACTGAGCTGTTTGGATGCCAAATCTGCAGTTGTCTAAAAGAGGGACATGATTGACAAGATTAAAGATTTATTTATTGTTTGATGTGTCTGCATTCTCCTCATGTTCTGGTTCTTTAGTCCTGTACTTGTCTTGTTGCTAAATAATATGGATTCAAAATCTGGTGTGACAGAAACTGCAGAGGAGGTCAGGTATTCTAGAACTGTGGTCAGTAAAGAATTTCATTAAGTTTATTTAATGAATGATTCTGAATCACTGAAGAATGATGTGATATTGTTATGTCCCCAAGTTAACTCTAGACTTAACACCATCTAAAAGAGTTTACAATTCCGTACTTCTTGCATTATCTAAGATTCTCATAAATAAAAAGCAGCTTTTTAACAGCTATGTAATATTTGGGATTTTTTTAACTCTTAACTGTTAGATGCTTAATACCAGAAAATGACTGTAATCTTTGGGAAAAAAAGGCTAGCAGTTAAAACTCAATTACAAGTGGTAACTTTGTATACACAGAGAAGTCAACATGCTTTCTACCAATTTTGTTTATATGAAGGTCATTTTATAGCCATCTTACTCCTCAGTGAGCCTGTGAAAACCATTCACTCTAATTCACAATGCTATCATCCATGACTATAAAGCTCATCCATTAAATTAAATGTTACAAGGTTCGTTGGAGAAATGTCTTGATAGTTTAAATTCTCCAAATGGAGATTGCAATGGAAATTCCAGAGTTAAGAAAACAGCCAAGTTCACTCTTACCCTAATTGGCCTAACCCATTAGCATTCCTGATGTCATTTCCTAAATCAAAAAAACTGCATTAGATATTTTTCCCCCGCATTAATCTTTTGTACTCCTCCTTCAATCCATCTACCCCTTGCAGTACCCTCTTGATTATCTCCCTACCCTCCATGGGTGTCCCACCCTTCTTGTCCTACGGCCAGAGTGTTGGCCCTCAGAAAAGCAGGTTAAGCCAAATCTTGCTGCAATAAACATTTTTAATTGTTGGGCGTTATTATTCGTCGTGTTTTGGAAAAAAGAAGTTGAACAAATATTGCAAAAACCTTCAAAGGGTTTTCTGCAAATGCTTCAAAATAGAACCTAATATGACATTCATTCTATTAATATTTAACTACTGTAGGTGTCATAATAAGTTTTACTGATGCAACAAGTAGGGTAAACTGCATAACTATTGAGGGGAACACACCAAGATAGTGCCAAAAACTATTGCATGCCTGATACTGATAGAGATATCAGTAGATATCTATAGAGACGCAGTTGTTAGCTTCCCTTTAAGTGTACGTCACAGTAGAAATAAACGACTCACACACACAATACAAGCAAAGTCAACTGACCTCTTTACAAGATTTTGTATTTTTTTTAAGATTGCAATTAAAGAATTCTGCCTCCTAGACCATCTGTTGTTGTTAAATGAAACAACAGGGAACAGGACATCTGAGAAATCTGTAGACCAGCAGAGGTGGAATTAAACTGCCACAGTTAACCGATGTTCTTTGCAGGGCTGAAGGTACTGATCAGCAGAAAGCAGACGGCATTCAATTCACCTGTTATGTTCCACTTGCAAAAGAACACATTCCATTGTCTGCAGCTGTTGACAATCTAAAAAGAAAATTGTGCTTACTGCTGCTATTTACTAGTATTAGTAATTGGGCTTGGACAATCAATGCGTCTTCTAGTTCATCTATAATGGGGCATAATGTTACAGAAGGACAGGTCCAAAAATTTTAAAAATACATTTGTGACAACAATAACCCTTTGTTGTTGAAAATATTTAATGTCTTCTACAGTTTGTTTGCAGTTCTCCAA
Source organism: Lepisosteus platostomus (assembly GCF_059453375.1). Lineage (NCBI taxonomy): Eukaryota > Metazoa > Chordata > Actinopteri > Semionotiformes > Lepisosteidae > Lepisosteus > Lepisosteus platostomus. Next base: position 59,617,354 of record NC_142616.1, read on the forward strand.
AACACTTCCTATTGCTTCCCCACAGAAGTTATTTCCTACCTTCTTCAAGATTCACTCTTGATCTGTTTTTTAAATTCATGGATGACCAAGGTCTTGGCTTCAAACCCAAAGTTCAAGTTTCAAATAGATGTCAATGATTTGTACCTTCGCTAGCCTTTACAATACATCTTGTTACGATAACATCTTGTTTTTTCCATTTTAAAGGTCTTCACTAAAGCTAATTCTATAGGGAAATATTACATATTTATGCAAAGTACAAAAATACCATTGTAATGCATAACATTAAAATAAAACATACATTTTAGGCTGATATTGTTACGGATTGTATCTAACCAGACAATATCTCTTGTACAAGCAAATATAAGATGTTAAGTTTTCATAATAAGATAAGAAAATGTGTTGGTTGATTTTATTATAATATACTGAATACTTTATGAGATGCTTTACCATGCAAGTATTTTACTACTTACAGTATGTGGATGTTTACAGTATAACTTCAAATTAATGGAAAACATTGTATGTATGTACAGTACAAACCATTGATACTGCTTGAATGCATGGCAATAATGTTAGCATATACTTATTGGTTATATACTGTATGTACCTTGAGAGGTTAAAATATAAGATTAAGAAAATCAACTGTTAGATTAAAAAATAATGAGACTATGCAGACGTTTTGAACTTTGAAAAATGAAGTCTGAACTTCAACCACTTCAGAAATGGACAGAGGTTTACTGCATCTGAGACTTCAAGGACAGCACCAGGTACTGTACCTAATGAGGTGCTTAGACCTCATAAAGTAAATAAAATGGAGATTCTTACTAAGCTCCTCAGAGCTCGGAAAGTTAATCAGAAGAAGATGCATAAAAAGGTATCAGGTCACTCCAGAAAGTCAATAATAATAAGGGGGACACTAAAGTCCTTCTCAGAAAATAATCTATTTTTCTTCAGTTTTAGGTGAGTGTAATCTCCTGTCTCAGAGAACAACCAGGGTGGACTTGTGGCCTCCTGCCTCCCATTTCCACTGACTCCCAGGAAGAGAGCAGGGAGTCGATTGCTTACTGAGAACAACTTCATCAAAATTCTCCCTGTCTGGAGTCCCAGAGCTCCTCAGAAAGACTGGGATTGGACAAGGTTCATTACCTTCTCAGATGTATTTCTTTTTTCAATTTTACAGTTATGCACCTCTCCCGGCCAGGATAAACTCTGAGTAGAGATAAAGACCACCTCTCAGCATATGCCTGTATAATGGGGGAGGCTGTTTTGGATCTCATTTCATTTTTTTCAATTGTGTGCAAGGAATGATAGCTGATAACCTAGGGAGCCATTCCATTCTGTGAGCTCTTGCTAAAGCTGTCAATGTAAGAGAATATGAGCAAATCACCATGAAATAGGTAAATATTAATAGGCAATGATGTGAGGTAGCTTGGGTCATGCTGAAGGATCCTATGGATGGAGACACAGAGAATATGACACAGTCATTGTTTATTAAAAATGTTGTTGTGCATGGGTCAAACAATAATAAAATTAAGAAAAAGCCAAGGCTTTTTTAACTGAATTTAAAGAACAATGATATTTTCCCAATACAATGGTTGTAAACTGAATCTCAAAAGATGGCTTAGAGGGAAGACCTGCATTCTGAAGTGTATTTATCCAAATAATTTTGAAAGTTCTGCATTACAAGGACAATTGCAAATATTAAATATTGCTTTATTGGTAGAGCCACAAATCCCAAATATCCCATTCATATTTTTGTATTTAGGGGTGAAAATGGCTTTTGAGTGGACAAACTGGATAGATGGAGAAATTGTCTTGACAAGAACTACTTTATCAGGACAGAGACCCATTCTTTATTGTGCAGGATAATGTAAAAAAAAAAACAATATAAAGATATCTTGTGTCTAAAAAAAGAGAACTGTTTTGTAGAACTGTAACTACTGGGAAAATGCACACACATCTAAAAATGTATGCATGATTTCTATATGATATCTTCTTTATGTGCTGAATGACATACATACAGTAGTGTGTATAATTCCTCTGTGCATATAATGCTCAGCAGAAATAAGTTTTGTAACCATTTTTAGATTTTAGAAGGATAGAGAGAAAGTAGCCTGCAGCCCTCCTCCTGTTGTGACAACCACAGGAAGGCAGAAATTGTGATCAAAACAATTGTGCAAATGCTTAGTGCAAGCATCTAGAATCTATCTGTCACAATATTGACATTCAGACAGCTGTTTTGCTGTGTTCCGTTTCTCTAAAATAAACTGAAAACTTTGCTTATTCACATTGCAGAGCTGCTGTATACTTTAGCTCCCTCTGTAAAATTGCTTCTTTTACATCTCACTGAAGATCCCTCAAGACACAAGAACCACTGAAATTAACATATTGTAGTTCACCTAGCACTATCCTTTAGATGTGACTATACATCTTTTATAATTAATCTCTCATTATGTGTCAATGTTTTACTTCATATTTTATATATTTGGTTTGTATTCCTAAATGTTACTGTTTATTCTCGTTGTAGATACTCAGATACTTTTTAAGATAAAAGGGAACAAAAGTTAACATTATCCAGTGATCTTCTTGAAGTTCTATGTATTTTGACAAATGTCCTTTTGTTCCACAGATACTTTGAGACTCTCTGAAACATTTACAAGGGACTGTTTCAGCAAAGAATAGGATATAATAGATTCCATTCATCTAGCTGCTGCTGAAACTCTTCATTTTGTAAAACTCCCCTTGTTTTCCACTGACACACAGATCTTCGTGGAATCCAGTGCAGAAGGATCTGGGGGCACCTGTGCTCAAAACAGAATGATCACAATATCTGGCTCTAAAAGTTGCAAAATCAACACTGATGAGATCCTAGAAGAAAAGTACAAAATTCACATTTTTTTTTAAATTTGGACAATTTAATGTGTTCTTCCAGTAAGTGAGGAACAACTCTGACAATCCATAATATCTCACTGTCCTGCTTAATCCCTGTGAGTTTCTTACAGCGTGAATTTGATCAGCAGGAATTTCTAATCACTCATTCTAGAAAGACTGAACTAATCATCACTGGAATTCACTGCAGTTCTGTGAAGACAAATACTACCACTTCTGAAAATTGCCCATTATCATTACATTTCCTATAGTTTCTGTGCATGACATTACAGAAAATGGTGGCAGTATAACTTAGAATGGTTCCACTACACCTCTGACCTTGCTGTCTTACATCAGGAGCTCATTTCAGTAGTTGGATGACAATCACAGCACCTGTCTATAAAGATAATAGTATCATTGAAAACTAGAGAATCTGAATAAAGTGATGTTACAGCCCAGAACCTTTTCATTGTCTAACACGGCAGAAACAGGAGAATTGATTAAAAGAATAAATATGTTACATATAATGTACTGTTACTGCCAGCAATGAAAGCTGTATCACAACAAAAAATACAGTATATATGTTTTTCACTGAGTAGAGCACTTTTTTATTATACAATATGTACTTATGTATTTAACATGTAATTTAAGTTTTTTATCTTAAATATAGTTCTATGTTTTATGTGTATCTTAGCTTTTTATATTACTTAAAGAAATGCACAACAATGTTGAGATTCTTTTGTTAAATATGTTTCAGTGGAGAACTACAGAGCAAGGATCTTTGTTATGATTTAACTGCATGTTGTAATTAAAATATACAATGCTCAGAGATGCAGTGATATTTGCTCTTTCTATGATGTAAATAAAATGGTACTTTTTATCTTTTTAGTTGATAAATTCATGGAACATGAATTCACAAAGAATGTTGGTGTGTATTGACCCCGTGTGTGTCCCTGTTTTTTTTTCACTTCCTGTATTCTTGCGCTTTTGTACCCTATTCCTTGTGTCTACTCTCATTTTCCCTTATATGTATTTGTAGCTGACTTGTGTATTTGTGTGAACTTTTGTATTTTGTATTAATTGTGAAATTATTTTGTATTTGTACACACTACAAAGAAATCTACAGGTATGTACTGTGAAGCATACAAACAGATATGGTAAACATATAATTATGTAATCAGTGTTGTAAAATGATGGTAATGAAAACAGATTTTAACCCAAACTTTCAATAATTTATATTTTCATTTTGCTTGTAGTAAAGGGTGTATTATGACAAAAAAATGTATGATTAAGTCAGTCTTATGCAAATAATTAACGCTAGCAAGCATAGCCGACCTGTGTATCCTTGACTTTTTAAGTACTGGGAAAGAGTCATTCTACCGTTTTCAAGTTTCAATCACATAGTTTCTTATTGTCTTTGCAAGGTTGTGAATATGGTGGTTTGCAAACCTATCACATCACCTCAAGTTCTATAATTTATTTAACCTTCTGAACAAAGACAGTATTTTCTTTAGGTATTCAAGATCAACTTTTGATCTTTTTGACAATTTTCAAAAAGGAATTGTAATTGTTTGATGTTGTATTAAAATTCATCATCATCAGGTAACTTAATTCTATCCAAACAACTATTTGCATCGAATGTGCTAAATAATTTAGCAGTAGGGCTGGTCTTTGATTCCAAAAAGCCTTCTAAATGACCAGATTTGAGTTTGTTTCTTGCTTATGTTCTTAATATTTATATAAAATGCTTGTGTGGCACACAAAATAGCTAATAAAATCCATCCAAAATGTAAACAAATTTAATCTTATTCATGTTCTAATAAATTAGCACAGAATAATATGTGATAAAGGCATGACATGGAACCACAGTGGTTACCCTTGCAGCGCTGGGGTCCGACAGTAGGTTCAGTTCCTGAATTGGGCTGTTTTCTACTTTTTCCTTAGAATGAAAGTGTTAAATCGGCCTATGAGGAGTGGCTTGAGACTCTTGCCCTCAGGTTTAAGGGGAACATTTTCTTTGTTTGTCAAGATTTTAGCAAATATTCTGAATCATTACATATATATACTGTACAGTGTAATTCTGAAGGACCACATGGGGGCATGGTGGTTACCATTAGGATGGTGTTTGTAAGTTCCCCCTAAGTTCCTATGGATTTCCTCTGAGTGCTCTGGTGTCGTCCCATACTCTAAGATGTTCTGGTGGTTTATTTAGCTACTGTGAAAATTGGCTCTGGTGTGAGTGTATGCAATTGTATGTGTGTGTGCCCTGCAATGGACTGGCATCTCATCCAGGGTGCATCCTGCCTTGTACCTGCTGTTTGCTGGGATAGGCTTCAACTCCCCTGCGACTCTGAATTGGAAGAAGTTAGAAAATGGATGGCTGTACTGTATATACAGTATGTGTTTTAATCCTGTAGTGCTGCCTATCAATTAACAGGTCTCCATACTGTACATCTCCAACAAAGAAGTCATTTCCCTGGAGTTACCCAGGAAATATCAAGCTGCTTTGCCCTGTCAAAATGTCAGAACTCTATTCCTAATATAATTAAATCAATTTTGCAGCAGTTCACAAATCTGCTTTACACAGATATCTGAACATATCTATGTAAGGATTACTTTTGTGTTTGATTTAAAAAAATATTAAACTAAGGTCTGTCATAGCTCTAACAAGTTACTTTCCGCTGACACCTAAAGTGGCATTACAATTCAAAATTGTTCATGTACTAATGGAACTTGTGGTTGAGTTACTTCAAATTCCCTTTAGAATGGTACTTTGTTCTTAAGAGAGTATATAGACTGCTGTGTGTGGGAGTTGTCTTTAACAACTGTATCTCTTAGTTTTGACTGCACATTTTGCTCCACGGGTATTTTGAAGCTGGTGGTTTGAAGCAGTCAATCATACAATTTCCCCTAAAATGTCTTTCTTTTCTTTCAAGAAAACATCAATACTTCTCTAAGCACTGTCTGCTTTACCATTTTCCATATAATGCCAGATGCTCATTTACAAACGAATGTATGCATAGAAACAAACAAACATACATATAGAAAGGTCATTCCATATGTACTGTACATGTATAGTTCCTTATAAAACTTAAAAGAACCAGAGCCAGCACAAATCATTGATTCAACATTTTTAAGATAACTTTTTCTTGTCTTGTGGGAAGGAAGAGATATCTCCAGAGTTTGGTCTGGAATGTATAGGATGGCAAGATATTTTTTAAGAATAAGAGAGGAATACTTAGGAATCTGGGGATGGGGCTTCCCTTAAACCACAGAAAATATTTATGTTCAAGAACAGTGTCTTAAAAACATGTTGCTTCAAGTTTTACTCTCATGACATTGGTGTAAGAATGAAAAAATAATGAAATGCTCAATCTAGTTATACCTTTTAAAGTGTAATTAAAGGCAAACACAATAGTAAAGTTCAGTCTTTTCTGGGCCAAGTATTCATGGTTTGAGAAACATGCCAGAAAAGCATACGTATAATTCAAATCTCTATTGACAAACATTGGTAGATTTAGAGAATTTGAAATTTGCACTTCAGAAATATACAGCTCACAAATATGAACTATTAGTATTTCACAAAAACATTTTGAGGTACCGTATAAAATGAACTGACATAATTATAAATGCATCAATAGTCCAAGCGTTTATGTAATAAAAACTTGAGTCAGATAATGTATAATGAAAATATGACTGAAGATCAATGCATTAGGGATAACCCTTTTAATTTCTTATTGATTTACAGCTGAATACACTACATTTAAAACCGAAGAAACCAGACTGGTTACTCATTGATCTGAATTATTTGAAGTCCTAGCAACCAGTTGCTTCAATATATTAGTAACTACCACAGCTGGTGCTAGTTATTTAAAAAAATAACCAATTGTCATATTCTTTAACGGGAGCATGAAAATATTTTTTGAAACACTAAACCATATTAATGCTGAACAAGTAAACACTGTTATTTCTTGACATACCAAATCACTTCCAGCTTTAACCAGTACTGTTTTGCAAGGGAATATATAAGTCCCAAGTATTATAAATACATTTGTCTTGTATATTTCTTTTTTTCTTATTGCTAGGCAACCACATGAAATCCAAATATCAGTCTTTGTTCATTGTCTAAAATGAATAGTTGAACTTAGAATAAGGTAATTTCTTTCCCATAAAGGTGTAAAAATGAAATAAAATCATGATTTTAAAGTACAAGCCTTGCTGATTAAGTAACTATTATTAGAATAGCTTGTAAACCGCTAAGAATTCACACTGATGGCACTAGATACAACATGTTTAATTCAAACTCTTAATAGTTTCAGGTTTAATAATAATGTAATACACAGATGTATTGTTTTCACTAAGCTAATCCTTTAAATACACAAATATACATTTCAATGTGAAAAAAAATATTATTAAGAGTTATGAATGAAATGTGGATGAATTAATTTCTATATCAATGTAAATCCTGCTCTTTGTTAAAGATAGTTTTACCTATAAAACAGCTCTGAAATAGAACCATGTAAAAACCATACCACTGAATTTAAGTTTTTGTGGACAACAACATGTTGACTTTATCTTTTGGGCAGCTGCGTGTTTTTAAATTAAATGTCGTGTACATTAAAAAGATTTCAAACTGATAAAAAGGAAAATGCATCAAAGTCAAAAATTTCCTTCAAGGTAGATCTGACTGGGAGCCAATCTGCCTCAGACAGCAAAAAAAAGGCAGCATTAAATGTTAGCAGAAATAACACAAAGTAACCTGAAGCTGTTTTTGAGGGTTCTGTGGCAGGCAATGGAATTGTTCTTGTCTGTAATAAAACACCAGGTATTCCAATAGTGTGGCTCTTCTGTGTTATAACATGTTGACAAATGATCTGAGCATGAGGGGGTTGGGTTGAGGGGTGGGAGGCTGTGAATAATGTCTGCCTGCTGTTCTTCCTCTCGAGATGAGAGATTTATGGTCGGACGATTTGTGTAAGGGGCAAGGAATGCGTTCCAATTTTAGCTTCTCAATCAGGTACACCTAATGCCATCACTTCTTTGCCGAGGCAACAGCATTGTGTCTGTAGCTCAGAAACTCTCAGACTGGAGAAATGGCAGACAGGATGGGCCTCAGGTGTTCACACAGCCGTGCCTATCAATTTCAGCCTGGGCTCAGAGAACAAGAGACGGATAAAATCATGAGTCACAGCAGTGGCTCCCATAAACATTTTACAAGGATGATTACTTACTGGTAACATGGAGAAACAGCGAAATAAAATGAAATGAGTCACCTTAGCCCTGGACTGGCTGTGCTGGCAGGTTGAGGTGAAGCATATTTGAAAGTCTCTTTTTGTTTAGCACAATTGTCCGTCTTTATACAAACACTGCCAGCATGATTGCCGTGCACTCCAAGAACCACCTAGTACTGTATAATCCCTAAAAACCCTGCATATAAACATTAGCTTTGAAAGTAAAGCTTTATCCACTCAATTTATCAGCTAAAGTGTGCTGCACTGTGTAAAACATATAAATGACACCTTACTTAGGACATATAAAGAATTCTATAATTAAAATCCTTTAAAATGTATACCTGAGTGGAAATGTGTTTTGGGGCTTAAAACGATGCTGGAAATGTCAATGCCTAAAAACCTGATGTTTTAGCAGGGAAAAGCCTTCCATGCTCAAAGTAAAACAAATCTTTAAGTATGTGTTGTGACTTACTCTTAGGTCTGCTGACTGTAACGTTTCAAGTGATTTATGTTGTCATAATGTCAAAATGAAATTGTCACTATTAATATGCTCCATGCACAGATTCTTGTCATTGAGTTATAAATAAAGTATTAATGCTGCCTTCAACTCCACAGAAACGAGAGCACATATCATGGAATTATTTTCATAAGCTGTTGAATAAGATGTACAATCAGCCCTGCATTGTACAGCACCTTTAATTCACACATGTTAGCAAAAACAACATACTGTAACTAAATTATTTAACAACCACTGAATGCAAACCCCTTTTTTATGCTGTGTGCAAAAACTGGTTTGGTCTGGCACACTAGACTACAGATTAGAGATAACTGATTTATTACACTTCACAAGGCATGTATTAAAATGTTATGGTTATATTAAAAAAGATATATACTGTAGATTTCATACCAAACATACATACAACCTGAGGGCTTTTCATCTATATGGGTAAACTTTGTATTATTAAACATGGATCAAAACAGAAACTATCAGATATGAGAAAGGCTTCATTCAGTTTTAAAATAAAAATAATAATTTTGATTGGAATTGTAGGGCTCACATCCCCCAACAGTAGGTACAAAATAAGATGCATACTTTACAAGCTCAAAAAATCATTCCCAGTAACATTCAAGCTTTCTGAGATTGTTGTCTTATAACTATCAGTCCAAAATTTGCTGTCTGGGAATTCTCAGTGAATATTTCCATTAGCCATTACAAAATCAGTTTGGTGTATATGACAAAGTTCACAAGATCACAAAGATCAGATAAATCTGTCAAAGTGAACAACCATAAAGTTTTAAGTGCACAGTCCATTATATTTAAATTTTAATTATACAGATAGAGCTTGTGTGAAAATTTGTCTTAGGATTTCTTCATCATGTAACTGAAAATTGGTCATGGAATATGTTCTGACAATTTTCTATAGAAATGTCTTTGAGAGAGCACAGTGTAAGTCATCATTGTCTCCATCCTGTGTTTAACACATGAAATCCATTATTCCTGTGCGAGACCTCTGTGTGAATCCACAATTCTCCTAGGGCAGCACCACCTGAAATTGGAGATCCCAAACTGCCGTGTCAAATGTACAAAAAGAAACACTGCAGGCCTGCTACTGTAGATATAGATGTGCTAAGCATGCTGACAACAGGGCAGCAGTATGGTAATTAGATTAAATGCTTTATTTACAGTAAGGGTGAATGAGAACAAATTCACCCATCTCTCCCATTATAGACCCATCCAAGAGAGTGAAGTCTCTATAAAGAAAGTTCAAAAACTTCAAGAAAGCAAAAAAACAGAAGATAATCCCAAGCTTTGAAGAAACACTTTCACAATGGACACTTTTCACAATCGTTTCAGCAAGAGAAGATGTGGTATAGTCAGTCTTTTGGTATTATAACACCTCACAACAAATCCAGGCACTCTGGGTTACAAGCAGAAACAAAAGAACATAAGCTTCACCCAACTATGTCAAACGAGTGCAATGACATCCATTCTTACTGCAATATTTCTAGGTGACCAGCAGTTATATAAAGGGGGGAAAACCATTGTAATGTGCTGTTTAAAAAAAAGGAAGCAAATTACGTGGATGATTTAACAGAAGTCTGGATATCTCCCTGCTCTTGATGAGTAAAGACAGTCAAGATCAGCAGAACAAAACAGTAAACACTTGAAGCGTAACAGTCATCCCCCCTTAACTCCTGGCTGGCAACAATAGGCCAATTACAGCCAGGTTTGAGCAGCCAGCTCCTGATTCCTTTCAGTGTAATCTCCCTGGCAGTAATTAAACTCTCTATTTAGCTACCCCCAGTCCCTGGCACCCACAGCTGGACCTTTTAAAACACACCATCTGGTTTTATTCAGCACCCGAAATTCTTTGTGCAAGCCATAAACAGCACTAATTATACAAAACGGTGTAAATGCCTCAACATAGAAGGGCTGCACAGATGTTCAAGCAGTAGGAGAACAGGGTATCTTTTTTAGTGTATCAATTTAGATCAATGGGTTCCCTTGCTGCCGTATACATTTCTATTGCCTTATCCATACTGCTTAACCACATTGTGATCAATGCCTACTTGCAACCACAACTGTCATTTACTTTCTTCAAAGTCTGGTTTTCAAAGCTTGATGATCACTTGTTCATTGGAATCGGCTGTTAATGAACCAGCCATTTTTTTCCATGTTCCACATTCCTTATGCAAAATTAGAAAGAAAAGCAAAACAACATACTTTAACAAACACATCTGCTCCATCTTCAGAGGAAGGAATTAGAGCAGAATCTGTACAGATCCCAATGAAGGTGTTTGTTTTATTTTGTAAGGATTTTATTTGATTACATTTCTAAGTTTACAGTTGGTCTGTTACAGTACATTTAAGGTTTTTGTAGGACTTTCCTGTTATGTAATTGAGATTTTCATATTGTCTGTGATTTTGTGAGCAATTTAAAAGCAAATGAAAAAGCCCTGTGTAAAGTATTATAGATTATCACAAGGGCTGCTCACAAATTCAGAAAAATATTAATAGTATCATGCTCTTATCAAAATTCCAGTTAGATTTAGCTTTAAGTGAATATCATTCTTATGGTTTATAGCACACAATGGGCTACATATATGATTTCAGTTTACTGTGATGAGCTTGTAAATGATTGATTGAGGAAAAATAGATTAATTTTCTGTATATTAGATCTCAAGTTATTCAAATGAAATGACCAACAGAGAAGCATTATTACAGCTCAGTAATAGATGGAGTACTTGTCAACAGGAAAATGATTCATTGGTTTTTGCAATTCACCAAATTATTTTAAATCTTTGTCACTCAAGACTGGTGAATACAGTATTCCATTTCACATCAACATACTGTAGACCCCAAATGTGGGAACTGATACGACACTACTCAAACCACAAAATAGGTTGTCCTTAACATGCTACTGTATGCCTGAGTAAAGTTACATATTTTACGATCCTGCTTTCATAGGGCAATGATCATTTATTTTCACGACAAGAAGAAGATGTTACACTAATGCACTGACAACAGAGTTCAAATGAAAAGGGGTCAATAAATCAATATACTGTATCAGTACCTTGTTTTATTCCAGAGGATAACCATTTCATTATGGATTATATGTATTGTTATTTTCCTTCATATTCACTTGAAAAAATATTTGGAGTTATTTCAGAAATACAGGGTACATACGTTTAATAGCTGTATGTCTATATACAGTAGAATCAATACACTTTTATGATTTTGACACTACAATAACTTTTTTGTTTTTAACCTTTTTTACTAAATTACTGTACCATGCTTAAAAATTTTGTTCAGCTGGACTTGCAATCAAGGGGCGCACTATACTAATACCGTTGTGAAATTCATTTCAGCCATCATACAACACAATTGGCTCTGATTTAACCCTGCATGTCTTATGGTAAAGGAGACCCACTCATTTTTATTGGAAAAAAGCAGATAATCTGAAATTGATTTTTTTCAATTTTTTGAGTCCAAATGGCATTGGTGATTTCCTTACATTAGACGTCAGAATAAAGACAAGCTTCGGCTTGCCAATTGCATGTCTGATTTCAACTTGTTCACACTTGTATCTTAATATTACATCACTCCTCTTAGTGCAAGCAGTGTCACAGCTGAGGCAGAGGACACAATCTTTGCGGACACATTGGGCTCCGATAGCTTCAGGCCCTTGTGCGTGTTATGGCACTGGAGCCACTTTTATTACTTTGTGACATTCTGTGACATTTGAGAATCATAAAGGCTGTAACAAGCCCTGATTCCCAAATGCCTGTTGCACTGACCAATTAATACACAGTGCCCTTTTACCAGAAACTCATCTCATCTTCCTTATGGAATGGGCAGAACCTCAGCTGTGACATACAGATTTAAATTGACCAACAAATCTTTAACCCACCAAAAACAACTAGACCACTTGAGAGACATCTTAAAAACTATAGACAAGGCTAGTTCAGTAATACTGCAGTGCTCAAGGAGTAGGCAGGTCCTGGTAGGATCTCATTCCTGGCCAACAATGAAGACAAACATCCTACAGTACCTCATTTTTCTAAAAGTACTGACCTTCTGGATAGGTGAAAGCACACATCTTTAACTGTGTATGGCCTTAGCCCAGGGGCTGTGCCCATTACAATACAGATACCTATGCTAGAACATTCATTGTTCTGTGAAATCCAAATTGTAAGTGTCAACATGGTTCTAAGATGGGATCTTCTTATCTCCTTTGTGCCAAAATGTGGGTCCCTTTAAGAAAAAGTAGTATTAGTATTTGTAAAAAGTGCCATCAGTGCTGTAAGCTGTCAGTAGTTACTCCTGACATCATTATTTGCCTTTAAAGCTATAATATGCCTATTTAAAGTACATCTATTTCTATGTGAAATTTTAAATAATCAAATACATTGTGTCTACAGAAATACCCATTGTTAAATAAATTCAATGAAAACGATGAGAACCAATTGGAGGAATCTAATTAAGAAATTATACTAAAAAGAATGCTATCGAAACTGCACAGAAAGTATACTGAGCAATAATGTTGGTAGCAAAATGAAATGAGCAAACCTGTTTGAACAATGAACAAGGAAGTCAGCACAGCTCTTTCTCCATGCAGAATGAAAAAGACTCATTTGAAGTCAATCTTGGTGTTCATTGATTTGTTTGTCAGTGACAAGAGACACTTACAATAATCATTTAAGTAGAAATATGTGAGGAAAGCTGGTAGCCTAAAAATTACATGCTTCTTTAAATGAAAGAAACCTCCACAAAATTAGGAGTGCTGGAATTAAACATATGTTTAATTACAATGGCTTCACAGTGTCACAGCCAGTTGGCATTGCTGCCTTGCAGCACTTTGACCCTGGGGTGATATCTACAGTACATGGAGTTTGTATGTTCTCCTGATGTTCATGTGGATTTTCACCAGTTGCTCTAGTTTCCACCCACACTCCAAAGACATAGTTGTAGGATAATTGGCTATTGGGAAAACTGGACCTACAGTACATGTACTGTAGGTATAAGTATGTGTGTGCTTGTGTTTGGATCTGTGTATTTGCCTTGTGATGGGCTGGTGTCTTATCCAAGATGTGTAATGCCTCACACCCATTATTTGCAGAGACGAACTCCGGCTCGCTCATAACCATAAATTGGATGAAGTTGCTAGAAAATGATTGGATAGATTCATTACCAAAATAGACAAGTCTGTTTCAGTTCAGGGTGCAACATGTGGTTAGTACAGTATAGATGTAAACTCAGTCAGCTGGGCAGTAAAACAGTGGTTTAATCATTAAGGAATAAGGTATTCTTGGAATCCTGGGAAATGTACATGGTTCTATGTTATGGCTAAATGTACAGTATCTAAAGAATTTATTGCATAACGTCTCCTACAACAAAGGGTATCTTTTGAACAAATTTATGAAATATTTATTATCAGGTGAAGCTTTCACAATTTTTAAGAACAAATGCAAAAGATTATAAACATTATATTTAGGCATCACATACTTTCAGAACGCTAATTTCAAACAGCCACCATCTGGGACTTTTTGTTTTTACTGTTTTGTAATATCAGGGGTCTAGTTTCACTACTTTCTACTTTGTTCTTACATTTAGATTTCATTCTCTTTTTACAATTAAGTGTAATTAACATAAAATGATAAAAGGTATATGACTTTTATGTTATTTATTTTGTTATAAGTATGGTCCTGTGAGTCCTGAGCAAAGAGAACTTTGCTCTCTTGGGAGAACTTGGGAGAACTACAGTCAACATTTACCATATATTGGGGGTTTCATTAAAACAGTAAAGTTTTGTTTGAAAAACAAAGAGGCAAAAACATTGTGACATGACTGTTGAGGTCAATAAAGCAAAAACTGATTTGATAGTTATCTCTGAAAATCTGCTAGATGTCTTAAATCCTTTCAAGAAATCGGCTGGTGTTATCAAACGTTACCCTTGAGAAGGAAAAAAGATAGCAAAAATGTAATGTACAGTTGAATCCTTTAGCATCCACCACCCTCCAAGAATATATCATTTCCAGCAATCGAGAAACACTTGTGAGGTAATAGCAGTTCTATAATCTCTTACCAGCTATATCCTTCACTCAAAAACAACACTTAACCACTTATTATTGATGATACTTATTTTCAACAAAGACCCTGGGGATTTCTCAATAGATTAAGCCTGTGCAGTCCTCAGCAGTGGCAAAGTACAGTACAAAGTTCAGCACCAGTTGGTTCTCATTTAACCAATGTACAACAACTACAGTACAAAGAGCTTTTACACACAACAGCGCTGCTAGTACAGTATATGTCTACAAGCCAAAAACATGTTACATGTGCTGTCAGCACAGTGACCACAGTATACTATACTTAAACTAATTCTCAAACAAACGTGCTGCATGCACTTTTACTGAAGCTTACTTTAAAGGAGGATATGAATATATTATTGCATTAAGGTGTTGATGAAAATCACATTAATTCACCTTAATTGATGTTTTCAGAGGGTATTACTCCTTTATGAGTTCCCTAGCAAATGTCACACAGTACGATCATTGTGTCTGATATCTATCCAGCATTCCATTCACATTCTGCAAAATGAACTAAAATGATCATCTGTAATTCCATTCATGATGATGACCATTGACAAGCTTCTCAAACTGTCCATGTATTTGACCATGTGAAGGACAATGCATGTGTTTTTTTTCCACTGTTTTAAATTGAGTCATCAATAAAATTAGGTGACCAGTAATTATTTTGTATAATATTTCTTCACCTATTTGATTTCATACCTAAAACAAATGGAACGCCATTTATTTACCATACCTGGGAAAAGATCAAAAGCACAATTTTAAAATGCAGACATAATAAAAAATTTGGATATGGAAATCTTAGACATGTTGAAAGGAGAGACCATGATTGCAGACACACAAATCTTTAACCAACACAGCACCGATAGTACCAGTATTCTAACCAATGATATTATCCCTCTTGATTCTGGACACATGCTGGCTAATAGATATTTTTAGATGTAGGGAATAGATAGAAACTATTCACTCTCATGACTTGCTTCTCTAGATGTACAGTAGCTTTGCCAAGAAAGACAGGCTGATAGCAGTGATAGAACTCATAAAATTATAATAGACTGAGACAGCTCTAAAGGGCAACAGTAAAATGAGGACGAGCTTTAAGGATACTTTCCTTAATAGAAAAAAGGGACTTTGATCTCTACTTTCGTATGAGCATTCTTTTATTTCATTGTTTTTTCTTGTCATACAGGACTTTAGCTGCTTAAAGAAAAAAATCTCCTACATTTTTCCCTTCCTTCAAAGACATTTTCAAAGAATTGAACTCCAAGTTGAGTTGTTTATTTTATTCTATTATCTGCACTTTTTTTAGGCTTTAGAGTATTCAACAGGAAAAAAGATTGCAAAGGAGGTTATAAACACAACAGTTAGAGGAATTACCCTTTTTATTCAATTTATTCACAAATTATTGGAATAATAGTTATATAACAACAATGATTCATTATTGGATGATTAAGTTTGTGAGATTTTACTGTTTTGTAAATCTCATGGATAAAACTGGAGTTTCTCATTTATACTGTATGCCTCCAAATGTCTTCTGTGGTCTTTTAGAGAAGTCTTGACTGTTTTTTTCAAAAATGAACAATGAATGTCTTTTAGAGGGATGGTCCTATAAGGCTCTTTTGCTTGGTCAATTAAATTAGCAGCTCTTAGATGGTCCTAATATCACTCAAGAAGACTCTGAGATTCCACAGATAATGCATGCATTGAAAGAAGTATTTTTAACAGAATACCGGCTGCATACCACTATAAAAATTACAGTGTTTGACATTCTGACTATATGCAGATGGCTGTGTTCTTTACACATTGTGAACATGTCAGTCTAAAGGCTTAGAGCATTTCAGCCTTGAAGACTCCATCTACTGTAATTTGTCTGGTTTGTGTTGTTTTTCATAGACTCTTCACAGTCCTCTTCAAGGTCAATGCAGTACAGGATGACAGAGGAGAGGAGAAAGCCTAGACTCACCAGAAGAACGGTACAAATCACAAAGCAGAAAATCATGACAAACATTTTACATACAAACACATCCTCCTAGCTTATACTAATTGTTACCAAGGTCATTCTACATTGTTCAAACAACTCCACATTCCCCAACAAAATACATTTTTCCAAAGAACCTCAAGACAAAAGGACTTTTCTGCGCAAAGATTATTTTTGTTAGTGCAAAAAATGCTGTCATTGTCCTAAATGCAGTACAATCTTATGACATGTTTTGACATCAAGAATCATTCACTGCTATTTACTAAGCTTCTGCTTTTGTTGTTTCTCATTTGTTGTTAACACATGGCATAATCTAAAACTATCTTCAGTTTCATTCCATAGACCTTCAATGCAATTCCATTCAATTAGGTTAAAAAAAAAACATTACTCACATCCAAGTTGTTTACTGAATTGTATCTATAAATTAAATGAGGACATCTTATAAAAAATGATCATGTGGAAGGTTAGCTTTAAATCTGTCATACTTTAGAGTTTCATATATAAATGCCAATAAATTCCCTGGTAGCATTAACATGCACACCTACATGTAGCTGAAGTAGTCTATGATACAATTAAGCAGTGTGTAACTTTATTTCCAGCATAGTTTCCTCTAGCATAATAAACCGAAATTAATATGTGTTTCACATTGCCATTTTAGGAGGTGTACTACCAAAATAAATTAGTCTGTTCATCATGCTGTGTGTACCAGAAGAATCCAAATTCAGAGTGCTAAAATGACTAAGCATTTATGAAATCAAATGCTGAGGCATAATGGCCTCATATACAACACTGAGATGCCCAAGCCTCCTCTCATTTGTGATCATTGTTACCTTTCACTCTGAACTCATCACAACAATTATTAGGGCTGGCAAAGGCAAAAAAAAAATGCTTGTGGACATTCAGCAAAGTACTTTTGGTGCTTCACTTGACTTACTCCTTCTTCATTTCTACTTCCCACCTGCTATCAGAAGTGAAGAACACTTTTTAAAAACCAAGTCCCTTTTTGAATCCTCAAAGAGATCTTTTACCGCTGTAAACACATTCCATGCATTTTTCCAAACTTCTTTTTTGAAAAACAAAATCTAAGATCTTGCCCAAACCACTTAAACAATCTGTTCAGACAGCCACTTAAAAACAAGAGCCATAAGCATGTGCACAGTCACAGTGCTGTCCATTAACATTCCAACACAACAGTTACTCAAAGCCAAAAGTGGCAATTAGAATTCAAGACTTTATTTGGTACAAATTGTCAAAGTCACTATTTTTAAGCTTTATTAATATGTACGGATTGTGAATAGTTTTTGGCTGAGCAACATAATATATGATAACACACGGTGCTAATTTTGAATCTGACATATCACAACTGTTTAACAGTCTAAAGGAATGATAGCTTCAGGAGGTACAGTGTGAGACACATTGCTGTGGTAATGCTCAGTGCCTTTGCAGGTCTCGGTAACAACCTCTGGCCATCTACTTTCAAAGCTTAGATTTAATTAAACAAACTAAGGAGATGCAATGATGTTAGCTGGGATCGGCCTTCACAGTTCTTATTTCAGCGCAGAAAACATCACTCAAGCTGTGCACCCCTCAAATAAAATGTTATATGTTCTTTGCAGCAAGGACATGTGAACATCTTTTTTTTATGTCAGATACCAGAAAGATCTACTAGCCCTGCCTTGTTTACTTAAGAATGCTGACAAGCTCTTCTGTCACTCAGTCCTGTTCTCTTTGTCACATGTCCAGATTTTTGACAGTGATCCCTAATAATGGCAGTTCCTTTTCTTCCCTGGGGGATAAAGTAGATGTGTTTGTGTGGTGGTACAAGTATAGTGACTGAAAACAAACAGCAATCCGACCCTCCCAAAGGAGCACAGACTTCACTCTTTTTAAAATATTTGATTGTGATGCGTTCGCATCTCCTGACAAGTGATAGACCGACATCGTCATTTACTGAAGTGTTTGTCTGAAGAACTTGGACAGAATGCAACAAACCACAGCTGCTTCACACTCTGACAGGCTGAGCAATTGAGCAAACTATGTGGAGTGCCACTCTGTACTGGACTTCATACACTCCTGTCAGAACACTTTCACTGACCATAAGTTCCACCCGGAGAAAGCACTAAAAATGTCAAACAAAAGCTGGCGTGAACAATTAATCTCATGTGTACGCACTAAGCATTTAAAGGGGGAAATAAGTATAACTGGATTTCATAATTGAAATACATATTTAACAAAATCTTTCATGACAGGTCTAACTTACAGAACATCACTGAAACGTTTTAGCCATGACTGTTTTGGATATACACTCAGTTTAACAAGAGAGTGCTTATATGAAAGTTATTTTTACTTTACTTAACTTTACTTTACTTTATTCAGTATTGCAGCATGTCCTTCAACACCTTCAACATTGTTTATAAGAAGACAGAGAAAATTGCATATTAGAAAGAGTTTTTAATAAATGGGATTGAAAAGCAGTAAAAATAAAATATGTATGCACTTACAGTACTTGAAAAAAATGGGCTGCAGATAGACATGCTACCACATGCAGACATTCGAGCCACCAGAGCTCGGACTTCAGTTTTCAAATTGAAAACTCCCTTCCACAGATAAGGAGGTTGTCATGGCTACAGAACAAAGTAGCCATGACAAAAAAAAAATGATTTATTTCATTCTCAAAACACTTACAAGTCACTGTGCCTAATTAAATAAAGTTTACCTTTGCCTTAAAAAATCTGACTGATCCATAACAAGTTAAATCTGATTTAGCAAACACAAAATTAAAAATATAAACTGAAGGAACTTAAAAAATATGTTTTTAATTTTAAGGCCTACTAGAAATCCTACCTTTAGACCTTTTTAGATTAATGATTTTTACACAGAGGACACCAGTCCTCAACAGAATTTCAACCACCTGTAGAAATTCCAAGTAAATGTCTTCAAAAGAGATTTGGTTGGATCTCAGCTGTTTAGTCCATATGAATTATTTAAGGTTGTTGTTCTAAAAAATAATTTTCCATACTCTAGTTTTTAATTCAACTTCATTGCATATTT
Source organism: Lepisosteus platostomus (assembly GCF_059453375.1). Lineage (NCBI taxonomy): Eukaryota > Metazoa > Chordata > Actinopteri > Semionotiformes > Lepisosteidae > Lepisosteus > Lepisosteus platostomus. The sequence continues at coordinate 59,637,067 of NC_142616.1, forward strand.
TACTAATATATAGCAGGGATAAGCACATGACATGGCATATAAGCATGTAACTACAGTGTAACAACATCTACTAGCCTCTGGTCTTTTTTTTAGACCGATAAAATACCACTTCATACATAGTTATACTATGATTCTTTTAAGGTTTGCCATCAAGCAAATTTGTAAATGTAGGAAATACCTTTGTCTTATTAAAAAAGAGACTTTTTACTGGCACTTGTAATTGAAAATCTTGTTGTTTTGATACATCTAGAATTATTCCATGGTTTGCTTTTAATTAATGAGAAGAAAAACATGAACTAATTATTTGTTAAAGTCTGCACTTCATCAGTGTTATAAAAAACTAAAAATAATTGGATTGCACACCTTTCATATTTAGGCCAATTTTCCACCCCAAGATGCTTTGCATTCTATTACTTTACCTTTTTTACTAGATGTAATGAAACACTATAATAAGAATTTCTACAAAACATTTCCTCAAGGTTTGAAACTCAAAATATAGATGTTATGTTAAATCAATAAACAAATGACAATAACTCCCAAAATAAAGTAAATCTGGTAGAGATTATTTTATTTTTGCCATCAAAGTTTGGCTTTTTATTAACACTTGATTCTTTCAAATCTAACAGTAACACCAAGAGCACAGCCCATAAAATCCCTCTGTGTTCAACATGTTCAATAATCTTCTTCATGATTTATAGTATTTTGATAACAGATCTGACTGAAATGGACTTCTACTGTAAAAAATACACCCTTGCAAAACAACGATTCCTATAGTATATAGATGTGTACAAGGACTGTGTGTCTATTGTTTCTTGTCTGACTCATGTGAAAGGCCATCAATCAAACTGTACCTGCAGCATTGCCTTTAAGCAGTGATGCTTACAATCCAATTCCCAGATACCACAAAACTGAGGTAAGCAGTAACATATTACCCGAAGACCATGCAGAAACATGTAGGATCAAACTAACATAAGAGCATCCTCCTATTATCAGGTTGTTAATTTCTTCCACTAAGTACACTACACCTTTTACTATAAAAAGCACTTCACATTCCTACATGTACAATATGTCTAAAATACTTTCCCACTGCAGCTTATCCCATTTAGACAGGCAACCCCATCCCCATATGTACTGAAATTCCCTATATTTTAGATCAAAGATGTTATAGTTTGTTGAGTTAGAAAAAATGTATTTTTCATGGGTCCACTGAAATGTTCTATACAGCAGAGCAGCCATTCCTTTTACGAGTTCCCCATTGGTTCCTAGTCCTAAGATGACACTTTTTTGAATACTTTAAGTATATTGATCTTTTCACTAAACTGAACTTTATACCTTTTATATTGTATGTATTTGTCTGTGTTTGTTCTTTAATTTGTATGAGTGTAAAAGTATGTGCATACAAATATAATGTTATATGCCATTACCTTCAGCATATATACTGTATATTATTTCTACTTTGCATTATACAAAAAACAATATGAAAAAATAAAATACTACTTCACTCAGAAAAGTCACCAAATCACCATAACATATTTGTGTTTGAACGGATTTGTATCTGAAAGATATAAATACATAGCTTGAGTAACAAAAACAATGCACAAAGAATCCAGTGAGTTTTAAAACTCTAACTAGAAAACAAAATAGATGTGAAGGTTTCTACACAAGTTCATGAAATACAATAGTAAAGCAACAGAGAAATTAGATTATTACAAAGTAAATGCCAATGGCAAATGAAGAATGTATATGAATGGTCTCTTCATAAATATAGATAAACATGATGCACCAACAAAAGTTCCTGTAATGAAATACTGTTTCTATTTACCAATAATGCACACCTTTAAAATTAGAAATATCAATTAAGTGTCTGTATTATTGTTTCATATCAGTAAACAGGTGGCCTAGGAAATCGGTTAATTTTTGAGTTTATTGACCTAGTAGTTTTTTAACGAGTAATTAGTGATGCAAGCTCTGTTTCATTAACAAATTATAAAAAATTAAATGGTACCATTAGGCCACCTGAACTTACACTCATTTTGACATAATTCCATCATGCTCACCCTAGAACCCTACCTGTCATGTTTTTAATCATTTGGTCAAAAGGTTGTGTTATAATCCATATTTTGCTAAGTGTTTGATAAGCAATCGTGGGCATAGAAATTACTACAGCAATTTGTCAGGTTAAAATCTGAAGCAACTTTGGTTGTTGATGAAATCTATCAAGATCCAATCAGTTCCATGACTCCCAAGAAGATTTTGAAAATGTTTTTGAATGTGTGGGTCAACCCACTATGTTGGATAACACTTTAATGCCAGTTTAAAGTTTGTGTGTCAACCTACAGTACATTAATTCAGCACCAGTTTGAAAAATACTTTACTCACTACAGGCTTTTAAGCAGTGGAGCCATGGTATAATTATGACATGGCAGTGTACAGGTAAGGGTAAAGAAAGCTATCACTAACAAAAGGCTGGAAATGAATTGCCAAAACTCAGCTGACCTGTTTAGTAAAATCTACAAAGGCAAATTGACCAAAATAACCAAATTCCTTGGTTAAGTCTCACAGATCAGTTGTCTTTGCAGTGCATGGGCAAGCTGACACAGGTGCAGTTTGCTTGTCTGGGGGTGGATCATATCTAATAGAATTACACCACAGTTAAATCCACAGTTTTTTCCTTAAGGAGGGGGAAAGAAACCACTGAAATTCCAAAGCTTTTTCATTTAAACACGAATGATTCACCAAGGCCTTTTTGTTTTTCATTCCTGCCCTTTTCACAGCAGCATTTTTTTCCCAGACACTTTCTGGTTGTTTTCGACAATGTTGTTGGGAGGAACAAAGGAATTTCAGCTGTGTTGCCATGTAAGAGGTGGCTTTTGCTAGCTGTTAACACAAAGGTCTAAGACGTCACAATAAATTCTGTCAGCTCAAATGTATAGCAAAATATTTCAATAAAATAGTTTCAGAGACCCTCAGTGCAGCTAAGACTGGTAACTTTAATCTCTTTCTCTATCCCCAGCCACAAAAACAGTAAGGAGTGTGCTTTTATCTTCTCAAAATATAGCACACAATCAAATGACCCAGAGACGATTAATTTCTAGATCCATTCTGATACCGTGTGTTAATTCCTGCAAGACTGACAAGTAAGAGATGCTTTAATATAATCTTCTAAGTAACCTGAATATTTTATTACCCTCTTAATGCACACCCTTCATACCAAGGAATATGATGTGTAAATGATTCTCTATATGTGCTCTCTAGGATAAAAAAAAAATCAGAAATAATGTCAAATTCCACAGTTAAAGTAACATCACCCCTCCTTCTGTTTTATACTAAAATGTTTTATTATAGAAATACAGAATTTCTCATGATGAATAACAATCAAACTGAAAAGTGCAATAAAAAAATTAAAGCTGCTATGTTATGTTTTGAAATAATATACAGTAGATTTTGCTCGCACAGGAGAAATAGAGGAGTACTGTCCAAGTATGGAACAGCTAGAAGCATCTTTGAATTTCATCCATTGACATTGCCAAATACACAGACCGTTGTCATAGGACTTTGTGTAAAATTAAACTATAGCAGATCAAATGCTTCTGAAATTGCTGAATTTTCTTTCTATTTGTGCAATAAACAATTTAATGGAAAGAGTTCAATGTCACTTAAACATATCAAATGACCCTCAATGGGTCATTAGCATCATCTTAGAGCAAAACACTATGATTAAAACCATGATTGATAGCCTGAACAAAGCTCAAAGTCTTTATGCTGCAGAGTATTTTTTAATCAATAAGAAGACATTCCAGGTCAGTTTTCCTGTCAGGAAGAAAGGGATATCATTTATCAGAATGGGAAATTATTCTTTGACACTCCACATTAATGTTCAGTGAGAAGAAAAATAATTAGCCATATCCTTGTAATTACACGAGTCTTCTAGTTGTCTAGTAATAGATAGGAATAGGATACAATAATCGTTATCAATAAAAACAAAGCAAACAAAAACAAAACATTCATTTTAAACATGAATACTGTTTTTAGGAATAGTTTGTACATGCATATTTCTGTCAGTTTCTGTTTCATATTAATGGAACAGGTAAAGGTTTATTCCATGCTAAAAGGAAAAGAAAAAACACAACGTTTTGGCTGTGGAGCCTTGTTCAAGTGTGTAGCGGATCAAACAAGCAATTTACCCGAAAAAGGCTCCACAGCCAAAATTTTGTGCCTCTTTTCTTTTCCTTTCAGCATGGAATAAACCTTTGCCTGTTCCTTTGCAGTCTGCACATGCTGATGCAGCTCTCTATTCGAACATTTTGTATTAATGCTTGTTTTTGAGAACGCTATAGAAGTACTCTTAATCATAACGTTTATTCCATTCTGCAACTATATGAAAATTGTGCCAAGCTCGTGGTACCTTTAGGTAAAACAATTGAGATTATTGCCTAACCTGTCAACAGAAGTTGCAACATTCAGGAAAACATTAAAGTAAAAAAAAACATAACCTTCTTCAGAAAAAAGATTGCAAGTGAAAGAGATTTCATATGGAAGGATTCAGAACCAGGGACACTGGATAGAATACCAAAATGAAGAATGAATAATGAGAAGCCTCTAGAGAGATAGGGAGATGGATGGAGACATAGATATGTGGTGGGTGAAACAGCATGAAGTGTTTTCAGACAAAGTTAAACTTTTATTTCTTGTATTTGTTTCTTTGTAGTTTGTTTTATAGGGTAAAATAACTTTCTTACAAACTCTGAAATTTATTTTGCCAGTCTCTTTTCTAGATGGCAGCTATCATAGTTCTTGAGATATTTACACTCTGCTGTCCTTAAAACAACAGATTTCTCCAGTAAAAATTCCCTTTCTTTCTGATCAGTCTAGTACAGTGTGAAACAGGTAACTGCAGTTGGTAAGCCTTCACATTGATTGCCAGAAAGGTAATATCTATAATAATATCTAAAAGGACTGAATCTATGTCGGCTGATTGCTAGGTTCTAATACTCAATATTGCATGTACACAAAATAAACTGAAAATGTAGAGCACATATTTTAAGATTATTCTCTTCACTGAAGCAGAAAACAAACTGAAGATGCTTGTTTTGCCTCAACACAATTGCTCTTGGTCTTGTAATCTTTTGCTGTAACTAAGGTATGAAAATGTTTTGTTGAAATATTTGTTTTCTTATTCTTTAAAGAGTCAGAAAAAAACATTTTATTAATGTTCTTGAATATGGACTGGCTATACAGTATAACAGTACATGTTTATTTAACAACATAATCACTGCAGTCTGTAAAAAATGTGTTTATCTGCTCATCTATTGTGTCCCTCAGGTCTCAAATGCTGGTCTGTACAAAGATTCACAAGAACTTCAGATACATTTGAATCAAATTTTCAAGTTATGTGAAATTTGCTGATAATATAGTACATAAAGAAGCTTTCTATTAATGGATAGATGGAATGTGGTATACACAAATGTGAGGTGTACAATTAAAGAGATGTACTTATTTTCTTATTTTAGGCAGTTTTTCTTTGCTTCATTTGGATTTTAACTTACCTGTATGCTAATCTATTCCTGCAAAAATAACTTCTGAAAGAGTTTCTCTATTTTCTTTTCTCTTAGAAATTGTCTAAAGCCAAGAACTGCAGAGAAGGAATAAACTGAAAAGACCTTGTACCTGTTGGCCTATTGGTGTACATATACTGTATTGTATCAAAATAAAATAACTTTGCTGAGATTCACAAAAGGTACAGTATTCATCCTAAAAGACTTCGCTAGGCCTAGGAAAACAAGACAGGAAGTAGCTTCAGGAAATCCCACTGATCATAATAAATAACTTTACAAAATCAGAGGATATGAACTATTGAATATAGCTTTTTTTGGATTTAAATCTGACTATAAGGATTAAACTGTACTTTTAAACTATAAACAATAAAGAAGAAAAATATAGTATTTAGGTAGTACAGTGGTACAGTGGTTAGAGATACTGCCTTACAGCTTTGGGGCCCTGGGTTCAGGTAATAATAATAATAATAATAATAATAATAATAATAATAATAATAATAATAATAATAATAATTGCTTGCACTTATATAGCGCTTTTCTGGACACTCCACTCAAAGCACTTTACAGGTAATGGGGTCTCCCCTCCACCACCACCAATGTGCAGCATCCACCTGGATGATGCAACGGCAGCCATAGTGCGCCAGAACGCTCACCACACATCAGCTATTAGTGGGGAGGAGAGCAGAGTGATGAAGCCAATTCATAGATGGGGATTATTAGGAGGCCATGATTGGTAAGGGCCAATGGGAAATTTGGCCAGGACGCCGGGGTTACACCCATACTCATTTCGAGAAACGCCCTGGGATTTTTAATGACCACAGAGAGTCAGGACCTCGGTTTTACGTCTCATCCGAAGGACGGCACCTGTTTACAGTATAGTGTCCCCGTCACTATACTGGGGCATTAGGACCCACGTGGACCACAGGGTGAGCGCCCCCTGCTGGCCCCACTAACACCTCTTCCAGCAGCAACCTTAGTTTTTCCCAGGAGGCTTCCCATCCAGGTACTGACCAGGCTCACACCTGCTTAGCTTCAGTGGGTTGCCAGTTGTGAGTTGCAGGGTGATATGGCTGCTGGCTGTATGGAGTGTGTATGTTCTTCCCGTGCTTGCATGAGTTTCCTCTGTGTTCTCCTGTGTCCTCCCACAATCCAATGACATGCTGAGTCAGAAGGTTAATTAGCTTCTGGGAAAATTGGCCATGGTATGAGTGTGTACTTTTTTGTGTCTGTGTGTGTCCTGTGATGGACTGGCATCCCATCCAATGTGCACCCTGTCTTGCGCCCTCTGCTTGCTGGGATAGGCTCCAGCTCCTCCATGACCCTGTATTGGGTAAAGTGGTTAGAAAACGAATACTGTAGGTGTGTGTAACAAACATCTACCATGAAAGATCTGAAATCACCTGATTAAGTGACCTCAGTAGACCTGTACAATGCAAAGAGAATGAGTCAATTAAGAAAACTCAGTGTTCCTTCAAGTGTTGGGTTTTTTAAGGACCTAAAAATGCATTTTCCCACATTCTGTGGGTGAGTATTACTCATCACTTTGCTCCTCAGAGACTGACAGCTACAAGAGAGCAACCAGAATGCATTTGAGGCAAAAGGATGATTTTACTCTAATTACTGTATACAAAATCACCATGGGCTTTTGTTATTCACTGACTCTGACAAAACTCCAGCAATAGGAGACCTGTCACTCATCTGTTTCATTCATCATACAATTTATGTATCCACTGTTTGAACCAATTCATTAGTCTAGCCTTCAATTTGTCTAAATATAATGTTGCTGTAGGGCTCATTTACTTTTTGAAATGTCTTCAGCTCCCCAGTCCTCCTATCTAAGACAGCCAGTAATGAATCATAAAATATGCATTTGCATGAAGTGAAAATGAAATATACTGTATCTAGAGTATACCCAATAGGCATTCTGCAGCATTTGATTATTTTACATCTCATATTTTAGATATATTCTTAATTAAATAATAATTTTATTTCCTAAGACATAATACATTGTTATGATTTGGGGTTTGTTTCCATAATGACTGCAGTGAGAAATGCAAAATGTTATAGAATTTTTACTCCACAAGGGCTCTCAAGTGCAGTGAAGACACCCTGAAATAACCCAGAGTGCAGGCTGAGTGTATTGAGAAAGGGGCAGCCTGCTTTTCTGTCCCTATTCCATGAAAGCTATCTTTTTTTAGCTGGCACTGATAGAGAAGCACTGTTGCATATGGAGTACACAGGCACATAAAGGTAATCTTAAACCCAAAAGAAAGAAAACACTTGTATAAGAAAATCTGCATAGTAAACTTTACCTTGTGATTTTATTTTGTAAAGTTGCTATTTTATTTTGCTTCATGAAATATCCTACTCAATTAATAACACTTGAATATGGAATGTGGACATACGGTAGCCATTTTGCAGGCAGGAAGCCAATCTGTAGTGTACATGAGCCCCTAGAATTTTCAAAGTGTTACTGGTGTTGGATGGGGAAACGATCAGCTGGGAAATCTCTGACTTTCCTCACACCTGTGCACCCTGGAGCTCAGTGGTCAGATGCCAGATTTTTTATCAGCAAGACATGTCTGTTCTCCAGTGGATACAATTACATTCCATATAAATTACGTCTCCCACAAGTGAGTTACTTGGAATTATTGTGGGCTACTGCTTCCGATGCCTGCCCTCTTCAAGTGCTTTCCCTCAGAATTTCCATGGTAACAGGTCACACTTTTATATGATGCCCCCAAAGCTGGTCAGAGCTCTGTAGTCAGGCCTTGTTCTCAATAAACTTCCCCCCCAGGAAACCAGCCTCTGTGACGATGTGATCATCCAGAAAGATTAAACACATGGTCAAGGACGTATGAACTGGAAATGAATTGTTCTGAAAATGGATTAGAAAAAAATCTCATGTCTGCATTTTTCAGGAGTCACACTGACATTATTAATTGCAAGAATCTATATCTATGCCTTTGGCTTCCCTGAACCATTACAGACAGACTTCCGAAACAGCTGTACTCTGCCACTCAGTGGCAAATAGGCAAGAGTTCCACACAGCTCAGGCCTCGGCCTCTCATGCTTCCTGACAATTCACTTTAAAAAAACTCCATTTCTGTCAAGTTGGGAAATAAACCCTTCAGGGTCCAGAAAGTTCAAATCAAGGCCAGAACACTTCCAGTTTTTTAAAGGTGGATTTTGTGAGAGTTGCATTATATCTTTCGCTACTCCTTCCCCTTCCTCACTGAGTTAGGACCACCTACTTAATTTAAAATTAAAATTCACCCCTAGGCAGCCCCCATCAATGAAGGAGAATCTGATCATGTTCTTAAAGGGTAGCAGTAAATTTATGTACTATGGACATACTATAGGTGTACCATATGAAATATCAATATCAAGGAATTTTTGTAGCGTATTTTTGTAGCTTCTTATCAAACTCATTTATATTGCCATCTTTTCTGATAGATGCTGACTTTATCATTTGTTTATTGGTCACTGAAAAATCTAGTAAAACAAAAGCAGATTGGACAATCAAGCTAGCAGACAGTTGCAGTAATTAAAGTTCCCTATCGAAAGAATGGTTTATACACCGGAAATCTTCCTGTCAATTTTGCTCAGTACATTATTACTGTACAAAGGCTCTGAGCCTCTCAATTTTGTGTAAGCATTGGCCAAGAGCAGCAAGAGCAAAGCAACTACTAAACCTCCCAGGCAGACCATTAACAAGAACTGAGTTCTTCTATGTTGTAAGGCACAGATTCACATTAGTTTCGATACACTACAAAGAAAACACGACAGCACATTAAAGTCAGCACTGCACTGTGAATTGAATAGAAGCCGCTTCCCTGACATTTTGTCTGGTCCTGCTTCCTCTGCTTGGACAAAGAACTTAGCAGATGGTTATATATAAAAAGAAATAGGAAATTTAGTTTAGTTGGCTAACCACATCCAAGGCAATAATATAAGCTAGTAAACAGACAAAGAAACTAAAAGATACAAGAATTTACAGAAAATTGTTTTCTTAGCAATAATGAGACCTTCATGTTAAGGAAGTTGTTGAGAAGTCACACTTGCTGGAATATTTTAAACTGAGTTCTGCTAAAGTTTAGTAGAAATTCATTACAAAACCCCCTATTCCTATAAGTAGATGCAGTAACCCGGAATTTTACATGGAAACGCAGGTCTGTACTCTGGATGGGATGCTACTCAATCACAGGACACATACAGTAAATGTACATAGACAGGGACAGTATACCAATTTATGTTGGTTGTGCACTGTGTGAGAAAATCCATTTTTTGTTTGGTTATTTTTTGATTCCCCAACATTCCTATTTATATATGTTAAGATTTAGTATACATTTTTCTACTTATTGTAAAAATATATTTGCACAATAAATTAGGGGGAAAAAATAAAGAATAACATCAATAGCTGTGAGAACATTATGTATTAAAGACATCTTGTTTATCATTAAGCCTGAGGAGCAAAACAAACGTCTCACACATTTGTATTGTGTTACCATCAGAAGAAAAGTGCACTTCACATAGAAGATTATGGATGGCATATCTCCATCTTCTTCAATTGTCGTGCTGCCTTGGAATTTGTTAAAAACTCATGTACTGTATATTGCTTCAGCATGGTCTTTTTTGCTCATTATAGAGCTGGTACCACTCTGCAGAGTGCAAAAAGGTGGTGAAAAGGTCTACGTACTTCGCAGAGGTACTCCTCTGCTGTAGCTATTTCACTGTTTGTGGCCATAACGCATTACCAGTACCTGTGCATGAATTAAGCTTATTTTTGAATTGGAGTTCAGTACCTTTATTCAGTTCATGAGCCCTTATGATGTGAAGTAACATCACATGAACTATTGTTCTACTACCAGATACAAACAAGTGACCCGAAACACTGTCGTTGCCTTGTAGTTACTATGTAACAAAAAAGCCACAGAACAAGTGAACCCATACACCTCTACATGCAGTATATAGAAAACAACCAAAGTGAGTTGATACTGATTTGCTAAAAGCCAAAAGAGAACCTAATGGTACAATATCACAAATCTCTACCGTAATATAGAAAAAAAGAAAACAAACACATGAACTTATATTATATCTCATATTATAACTTGACATGTGACACTGCTGCCAGTCAGTTCTATTCGTCATGTATAGTATTCTGTTACCACATTCATTTTTCCCATACCAGTACCTTTTCAAACAGGAAAATCACCATTACCATTCCTCTTATTGAAAGGTTGAATTGTTTATTTTTTAATTAAATATAAATATTTAAAACAGGAGGACCTGAAGTGCATGCTTCAAAACAAACTGAAAAGTATAAGGAAAAAAAACAAAACTCAAGACATGATTTAAATCAACAATTTATTTTTGCGTTTTTTTTTCTTCATGCTTGGATGATGAACCTGATTAGTTAAATATCGGTCTCTTAAAATACAATTGCATCTTTTGCAAGCAAATTAAACCTTTTAAAGAGCTTGTAAAAATGCCAAGCACACCAAAAGATGCTGGCCAAATATGTGGATATAAAATTGAAAACCATAAATGAAATAAAGGGTGAGGCAGGCTGCTGAATGTTTTCAGTTCCTTTAATGTAATCACTCAGATTGTTCCAGGGTGGGAGCTTCTGCTTTTCAATGGGACAACCCCTCTGCCTTCGGGGTGTTAAAACAAGACCATGAAATGACTGTAATTACCCAAGTCGGAGACACTGGTGCCATGGGCCATGCACAAACTGTAGTTGAGCTCTGACTCTCATCTTGATGATATTCTCCTGCCTCTATCACCTGGTTTACCAACACAGGCTTCAGAGACACTACATGGGAGGAGGGTATATCTCCCAGGGGGAGATTTCACTTCACACAGAGCGATTGTTTACCAGCCATTACCTCACTCAGCCTGCTCAATTTGTGGTATGAAAAAAATGCCAAGCACAGGTCCTCTACATTAACTGTGTACAGATTGTACAGTGTTTGCTGGTACATTTGTTTCCAAAGGAATGTGCTTTAGCTTTTCCCCAGTATCATTTAGACTATTTCAATACAAAAAATAAATCATCCATAATTTACAAATGTGCTGTACTTGGACTATTTTTGTGGTAGAATTGTGGCTGTGAAAAAAAAAACATATAAAAGTTTATTTTCATCAATAACTATGGAGTATTTTAAAAACAGATAATTTTATTTATTTTTTATTTTACATATTCTATTAAGGTACATTATGAAGGTGTAGTAATTTTTTGATAGGTATTTTAATGTAAGATAATGATACATAGAGCATTTAAGTAAAATGTAAATGTAAAATGTAGGATAATTTAAAAGATACATCACTTTTTTCTGTTAAGGTTTGTATTCTTATTGCATCTAAATGTATTGTCAATCCCTTCATTGTAAAATGCACTGTCATATATGGATTGACTTCTATATTTGCTCCTACACCCTGAGGTGATGCTTTGCTCTCTTCTTCCATCCTGACAGGTCAGTGTCATTTGTAAATATGAAGTGGGTGATGCAACTTAGTTTCAATGGGATACCCAGCAATATTCAGTCAATATTAATTCAATATTTAAGAGCCTTATACAGAGTCTGTTAAAGGGGCTGACATACTGTATTTTGTCTTTCTAAAGGCACCAACAAACAATGTTAGAAAAGATTTACACGGTGTGCTCCAATTCATACAGTAGCAGCAGGGGAATAACTAAATCTACTGCCAAGAATAATGAAGAAGGATGAAGGGAACAGGGTGGCATTTGAAATCATCTGGAACTAAACCCTTCAATCCGAAGAAGAGCAGAGGTCAGGACCTATGGCTTCAAAAGTGCTACTTATAAGATCCTACAATCCAGCTAAGATTCACTTCTATCCCATATGTTATCTATAGGATATATGGTGTTCTATGGACTCATGGACTATAGGTGCTAATGGTGTTCTAATCTGTTTATAGTAGTTAATGGTCCACTTAAGGTATTTGGGAGTAAACCATGCAAGTGGAATCTTTTCATTTAATTTTTTTAAATCTTTATTACTCAGTTTTAAAATGACACAAAACAATAATTCAACTAACGAACAATCAATTATCCAGCGTATTTTCTGGTAAGAAGTGAGAATGATTCTAAGGTGATTAACATTTAAAATTAAACAACAGCAGCAACAATTTGCATTGAATACTGATTTTTAGGGAAGAATGGAAGACTGATTTCCTAGGCAAGAAAAAAAAAATGTTCATACTTGCTTAACTTTTCAAGTTTTATTGTTTGGTCAAGACATTTTTTTTCTTACCAAAATAGTCGTCCATAAATGTATAATTGGAAAACATTCACAGGAAATCAAAAAAATAATTCACGATGGAGAAATCATTTTTCCTAGCAAAGCCATCTAAATCATTTTGTGCAATTCTCGGGCCCTTGACCAACTTTGTCCAACTTTGACCAACTAACTTCTCCAGTTAGTTTCCAGTACTGACAGCCTGAGACATCTTGAACACACCAGACTTTTTTTATACAGTATTTGTAGGTTGGGAGGGCGAGCTCAATAATTAAATCCATGGTATACTAATGTATTCTGGCCATCTATCTATCTGTAAATTAACTGTATTAGAGAAATTGCCATTAGACACAAGAAGAATTATCTAAAAGCTTCCTTAGATCTTTGAATCCATCCCTGAATAAAGACCAAGAATTAAATTCAGCTTTTAATTTGCCCCCAGGCAGTACTCAGTGAGTGTAGCAGAATTTATTCATATCTCAGGATTTGAAAAAAGCAAGTTTATCTGGTGGAAAAGGAATGAGAGTTTAGATTGTCTTAAAGTAAAGGTATAACACAATTGTATACACAAAACCCATTCCAGCCATGATAAAGATATGCACCTCAACACAAAGCATAAAATAGATCAGAAAAACAGAGATTGAACTGGTAGCTTGGCTTTGTGCACAGTTCAGGACCTGACATGGACATGCATTACAAAATGCTGAAATTTCTTCAAAGGAACAGTTACATTGAATGCTTTTAGAGGTGATAATTTAATTACATTAGAACCTGTATATTTTCCTTTTCATCCCTTGCTTGTTAGATGGATAAAAAACAGAAGTTAAAATAAAGAAAAAAAATACCAGGTTCCAAATCTGAAGAAGGACAATCCCATAACCCTGAGAAGGTCAATAACAAAACCTTTTCAGATTGAAAGGCACAGCATTTTAAATTTCATTGTACTTTTAAATTTAACAGTTTAGGTTAAATTTTAAAATGCCTGTTGGCACCTAAAATGTCCATTGGCACAGTGAGGCCTACCTCTCTAACATAAGTAAACACACCTTTCAACATTGTATGCACACAAGAAGTTATAACAAAGCACATTAAATACTTTTCAAAAGGAAACTTTCCTTACCTGTTTCCTCCAAGACAAAAAAATATAAACCCCTGTCCTTATGATACTTTTAACAAAATCTAGCTGTCCAGCATATTTCAAGGTTTAACTTAAAATGTAGTCTGGAACTAAGATAAATGCTGAGTCATTACCTGCACCGATTATTGCCATTCATAATAATCAAATCATTAATTTGAAAAATCTGATACAGAATGAATGTTGCATGTCAAGATGACTTTGAAAACACAAAAAAAAAAATATTAGTTCTGTGTAGGCAATTTCTTTAATGAGGTGTGGAAGATCCTAAAGGTGCTAAATACTAACATATTTTTTGAGGCAATGGATGTTAATTTCACTATTTAATAGGAGAAACCGAAATTTGATCTAGTAATCCAAGTTAGAATGCTAAATGTACAAACAGCACTGGAGAGAAACATCTGAAACAAAATATTTCATGAATTTAATGCAAACTCTCCAGGAAAATGAAATACCCCAAACAGAAGAATGGAATTACACTGATTCCACATTTAGCTGTCCCTGCATAATCTCAAAATATCCCCTTGCTTATGTTGATTAGTCTTCTCTCCTAATGTTAACACAAACCCACAAAACAGTCAGAAAATGCTGTAAAAGATGAAGACAATATAATCCTGAGGTCTCAACTTCCTGCCGTAACCAAAAGCATTTAAAAAAGTGCCCATTCCCTTTTTCTCTGAGCTGTGCTGCAGTGAATGGAAAGTTGGGGAGAGAGAGCCAGAGAGAGCCTAAGGCTCATAAGGGCTTTGATGATAGACTAGGTAGAGCATGTAGAGGTCCTGCATCACAGATAGGAATTCTGATAAAGGATTTTATCTATATGGGCATGAAAGAAAAGAGTACACTCTCCCCACCCTGAGACACAGCTTGATACCTCCACAAGATAGCAGTCTTTACTACTGCCTGCTCTATTTTTTCTTCCTTTCAGAATGGATCTACTCTATTGAGACAAATTGCCCAAATGCACTTGACACTAATCTACATCTCAAGTGACGCACATTCTTTGCCATCTACACCCGATCGACGCTTTGATGGAACGTTTTCAAGTGTGTATGGGTCCTGGGGGGGGAGGCTGTCAGCGAAGCACAGTGATCTCTCACACACGCAAGAAAGATAAATGAACCGATGTGGCTCTGTCCATGCAGTTACAGATATTTTAGAAATCCTTCAAACCACCTATGTTTAAGTGTGTAAAGCATCATAACAGTTCACTTCAGATCTTATCATCAGAAATTCTCCCCAGATATATGCTACCATGTTAATTTCCTCTGGTTCAATAACAATGAATACGTGAGGCAATTCAAAATAAACAGGATCATTTTGCTTTATATCTAACAATCTCTAGATTAAAATTTTGATTTTTAGGAAGGTCTTAAAGTGCTGTTCCATTTAGACAAATGATAAACAAAACCGGCTGAACAAAAAGCATTGAAGGCACAAGGATCATTTTCTTTCATGCTATATAGTTTGTTCAGTGAGCCTATTTATAGAGAAATTCTGAAAGATTTCCCATAAAAGACTGTATTCTACTCTTTAATGAGATTTATAATCACCCATAATGACAGCTAATGTATTTTAATTACAGCTTCTGCTAAGGTTTGCAATTGTGCCTGAGAATACTTTCTTGTCAATGTGGGTATTATAATTTTCAAAGTGCTTGTGTGCATGCAGGCCATGCAACCACAAAAAGCCTTTTCAACTCAATTTGTCAGTAACTATTCAGAATGTAAGTCAAAAGGGTCTTGCCAGAGAAGTTCACACTGCAGGAAAGCAAAAATGTATTTTTTGTGCTTCAGAATTCCCACAAATACTGTATAATGGGAGCTCCCTGAGAGGTCATAACTACTGTACATAATACTTCTTTATTTTGAACACAGATTGTACAGAGGAAGCACAAGTTTGATCGGTCGAAAATGCGAAATCCTATGGGTCTCACAAAGAAAAGTACTTTGAACCCACAGGCATTTCAGCAATCTTTATGTATTATATCTGCAGTATCAGCCAGCAGTATTTCCTTCACTGCCACACCTGCCCTAGATTACAGAGAGCCTTTCTAGATCTGTTTACATGCCTCCAGACTTTAAACTCTGCTCATTTCGGCTATTTGGAAAATCCTTCAAGCACCCCAGAGTCCTAACATCTCTTTTATTTCTATATATCTTGACAGCCTTGAGCTGTACAACATGGCTGGCCGATCAGTAAAATGGCCTGGTTTGATTTTTATTAAGAATGACCTTCAATATGCTGCTGCTCATTGCAATATGTCGCTCAAAAACAGAGGAAGCCAAAGGCCATTCACATGGATCTTCTTTCTCATGCCAACTGCAGTTTTAATCCTTATTTTGGGGAGGAAAAGAAAGTGACCTTGCAGAGAGGTGAGCCGCTTTTTAGAAGCTGTAGGTTAGACATAAACGCTTTGATGCTGAGTATACCAAATTCCTTGGATGCTTTTACAATATTTAACCAGAGTGCATCTAAGAGGTAAACTGCACAGGGTTACTTGAGCAATTAACAAGGAGAAACAACAAAATGTGGCAGCTTCTGTAAAGTATTTTTTTTCACTCAGCTCACACCTGCACCCTTGCATTGCAGCTTGGAGAATACCATGTACAAATATTGCCCACATTTTGTTGTCAAATCAATTATTGCATATTTGCAGTACATACTGTAGCCTATTCTCCTTATGCACTTTTGGGAATACAGTTTAAGTAAATACAAGTGCACGTATCACTTTCTTTCCAAATGTAGTGGGATGCACTGTTCGGGAGTGGGCATGATGCATAAACATCAATACAAATCTCCTTCACATCCAGGAGAAAATGCGCACAAATTAGGCCTGTTACGTAAAAACACTAATTCCCACAATTTATGATGAACTTTCATGGCACTGTTGAAAACTAATTTAGTAGATTTAAAATGAAATTTGAAAGCACTGCATTATGGAATATTGTATGCGCATGACACCGTGTTGCCAACATCTGCTCACACAGAATTTGTAAAAGTAATCCGATCACTGCCTAGAACAAGGGTCCATTTTAAATCTTTGTTTTTATAGAGCAGGGAACGAGCAGAAAGAGCTAAATGAACACATGAGAAAATAGACAAAAGGAGGAAAAATATGGAACAGATGTAGCAGAGAAAAAAAAATGGGAAGCAAGCCACACTTCAGTGCTTTTTAAAGCTTCTCCAGATCCCAGTGCAATTTGTTTTTCATTACTAAAGCTCCTGGTCCATAAATTCCCCATCTTTCTGGAGCACATCCAGGAATACATTCAGCCACCTTCAGAACAGGAATTCTTCTCCACCTCCCTGATGTTATCTGTGTATTAAGTGAAGAGCGCCACTGTAGGCTACATAGCAGCAGTGATAAAGAAGCACTGACATAGGCACTTTAAGATCAGGAAGAAATTTAGATCTACAAAGGATTTTTACAGTACATGCACTGGACCAAACTTATGTGTTTACTTGAAACAAGTCTGTTTTGTCAATTCAAAATTATGTATAGGGTGGGGACAGCATGGTGGAGCAGGGGTTAGCATTTCTGCCTCTCAGCATGTTTGTGGCCTGTGATGGACTAGTGTCCCATCCAGGGTGTATCCTGCCTTGCTCCTGTAGCTTCATGGGCTACCGTGACCCAGCATTGGATAAGCGGTTATTTAAAATGACGTGAGAGAAGGCCATCAGTCTTAGTTTTGACATGCAAAACACAGAGGCTAAATGAAATATCATTTATTTAATATATTTTCTCAAAGTATATGAAACCACTGCCTTTTCAGAATAACTCAAGGCCATGTCGTTATTTCCACAGTTATCAGAAAAATGAGATGCCAGGACATTACAAAAATATGGCAAACATTTTAAAATACTTTTCTTCCTTGGAATACCAGAATACTTCAGATTTGAGGACAAACTGTAATAACTAGCTAACTTACATAGATATTAAGGTTTGGATATGCCACTAATATTGCTTGCTATACATACGTTTCCTTTATTGTCATTTGCTGCCTTCATAGAGATCATTATTCTGAAACTAAGCACTACAAAAAATGTCTCCAAAGCCTGAAAGTTACAACACAGAAGCTGCAATACATTCCCTCCCTATAAAGAAGGAGGAATATAAACATGAACATATAAAAAACTGCTGATTTTTATTGCGCAGACATACTGTACAGTATAGGCATGGGATAACATCTCATAAATGTAGTAATCAAAATGTATGTTGTATGACAGGCTTTTATTGATCATGTTTGTTGATTCACCATATTTAAACATTCCAGTTAAGTCTACTTGTGAAATGACAATACAACTTATAACATACTGGGGCCTATTGATGAAATATAAACCAAATTTTTGTGATTGGTTATATATAACCTATACATATACATACTGTATAATATGTAGCCATCACTGCATGCACCTTAGAATTACTAAAACTGACTAAAATGATCAAATAATCAATGTTAAACATATTTAAAAGTATAATACATTTAATAGCACAATATTGTGCATGTGCCATGGCATTGGTAATAAATCAGTGAAAAGACTTTTGCATTTGTCTCACTAAAATGTGATCTCCTGAGAAGCTGATAAATGGATAGCGCTTGGAATTACAAATGAGCTTTGGAACTTATCACTGAAGGGGAGTACACTTGAAAATCAAAAAGAAATAAAATCAAAACGAGAAAACAGCCGAACATTTCAGTTCACATTCTGTAAGGCAAGTATGAAGTGAAGGAGCGAATAAAGTGACATTGACTGCCCCCATCGTCGTGTGTCTGCAAATTGCTCTTACTGCGTGTACCCGCCAGAGCAGATTGCATAGGTCAAAAAAGCACACTGACAAAGAGAAAAGAAAACAGTTAAATAACACATTTGAGATGTCATTAAGGTGACATTTCAAACAGTAACACCCCCCCTCCCACTGTGAAGACTTGCTGACAAATCCATCTGTATTTTGTTTAAGCAGGCAGAGAATTGCAGCGGCAAGACACAGCACTACGCTCCCAGGCAGATGGAGAGAACAATGAGGTTGGAGAAAAGCTGAACAGGGAGAATGTAGGTAGTAGAAAAGTAGCAAATATCAGCATTCTTAGGTAAAGAGCTTTCTTTATCAGCTCAATGGGTGTTGCTGTATGTGACTCAGTGATTGATTAAATGCCTTTTAAAGCAAAACCGACCATACCACATACTTTTATACAGTATACAGAGTGTAACTAGAAACAAAAGAAACATATCACTTATAACTGCAAGAAATTTACTGAGTAAAATGAATATTGTTGTAACAGGTGGGTTGATATTTTATTGAACAGCTATGATTAATATTTATCAACGGGGCATCTACTGTGAAAGTCACACGTCAGTAGTGTGAGCGACATACCTGTACTTGAAGGCGATACAGATACATGTGTCGGATGCACAGCTTGTACCAGGTTGCAGATGTGGTCTAGTGCAATTCATCCCATTCTTTTTGCAGAGCCTGGATAAACGTGTCATCATGGATTATTTTACAAATGTTCAAAAGGGCTCAAGTCCAGCAAGTAGGACATAGGAAAGCTTTCACAGGAAAGCTGTTGCTACATGAGTGGCATGCGCAGTCTTGCTGGAATGTTGTCACATTAAGTTGACCTGGAGGAACGGCAGCAAATGAGGTCACAGGATTTAATCCACATTACATTACCAGAAACTGAGTTCCATAGCAACTAAAATGTCCTGCCCAGGCCATAACAATAGTGCCACCCCATTAATTAGTCTCTTGTACACACAAGCTGTTGTATCATTCTGCACCAAACTCAGGGATGTCCATCAGATTGGTAAACAAAAAACCTTGATTCATCACTAAAGAGAATTTGGCTCCACTGTTGGTGAGTCCAGATTGAAGTGTTGCTCAAAGCCAACTCATTCTATTGTATGAATGAACACTGGTGAGCCGTGGCCCCAGTGTGGTCATCGGTCCTGTAACTGATGACTGTTCGCTTACTTCCTCACGCTGGTACTGTTGTTGCTTGCATTGCTGCAACCTGGCACTTCCAATTAAATGGAACTGTCAGCGGTTAAACAATCACCAAGATGAAGCATGATGATGAGCCATCCTTGGCAAGGTATCATGACTCTCGATCTTCAAAATCATGTCTTGTCTTGCCAGATTAGAAATGGCAGACTGTGAGCTCCCTGTACGGTATGTAACTCTGCGGTGAAACAATTCAGCCTCCAACACATGGAGGCTGTACAGTATATGGCACAAATACATTGTTTACATTGATCTCTTGATAAGAACTCTGTTCTTGCATTTTCACAGGGTTAGACAATTGACAAGTTAAACCTCCTCATCACCGTGCCTAACGCATTAAGGAGGAGATTTAATGCTTATGTAACAAGCAATGTCTCACAGTGTAGAGTGTATCACGATTAATCATGAATGACCAATTAATCAAAATGACACCAAAACTGTCAATATCCAAAATATGTACATATTTTAAAATAAACATTCCTGTATAAATAGGGTAATACATTTCTTGTGATGCTCAGTATATTTTGTACAATTGCAACTGGAGGCAGGGTGGAAAATGTAGTTGCCAATATTAAATTTATTAAAAAATGCAGAATGAATTGATTTTTAAATAACACCTCTTCAGGCTTTATCCAGGCTAATATTGTTCAATCATTAAAAATTGAAGACCAAGGTATTATGACACTTCGGTGTTGCGGATCATGACAGAGAGGCCCCAAATGCCTCTCCAGCAAAAAACTCCTCCAGGATAAGAAAGCTTTTCAACTCCTGAACTCAAGCAAATTATTTTGAATCAGGATTTTGTCAAGGAAATCTCTCTCTAGGGCCATTAAATTTCAAAACTCCATAAACTCAGCATGAGAAGCAGACTCCACCAGAGGTTGCTGATCAAAGACCAGAAACTGTATTTACCATAGCCTTTTAAATACATTACCTCAGAGACAATAGAAAAAACCTGTAAAGTAATCAATACAGGGTAAATATTCAGTTGGCCTACCAATAGTCCCATAGTATTTTGTGCACAGCAGCAACCCAAAGGACTTCAGATGTTGAAGACCTGGGCAAGGTGTGGGAAGGAGTATCCATAGTATTATTATTATTATTATTATTATTATTATTATTATTATTATTATTATTATTATTATTATTATTATTATTATTAAAGAAATATAAAGATCCTGTAAACAGATAAAATAATGGCGAACTGACTCTTTACCAAATTATCTTATGTTAACAGAAATCTTATGTTAACTTTTTGTGTTGTTACTGCATATTGGACTGTCAGAAACGAGTCAGAGTGTAGAAAGAACTCTAGTGATATACTGTATCTGGTGTTCTTGTCAATTGTTTTTTTAAGAATCACAAAGCTTCCTGAACTGACTGGTAGGTTGTGTAGCACTTGAAATTGTTTTAAGTAGTTCATTAACTTACAAGAGTTTGACAAAAAACATAAAAGATGTGAAATTGTCCAATTCAATCACCTAAAATATTAATTTCTCACCAAACCATGGCAGGAAACAAAACTGGAAGTGAGAATGTAAAAACCTGATTCCCATTTTACTGGCTATCATATTCCAGTTTCAATTGCAGTGCTATTTTAAGGGTTTCAGTTATAAAGAGGCACCAGCCACTCCCTGCTCTAGGAAATACATTCCTTAGGCTGTCAGTGGTGCAGAATAGGAAGGATGATGGATTTCTTTATGATACTCTGGGAAATAAATAATAATATAACAATCTCTACTTGCTAATATACAAGACAACTAGCTCATGAAGATGTTATAATCTTACATTAAATAACTTGCAACAGCACCCCAAAAAAGAAAATACTTTTTACCTTGGTTTCAACATTTGTTTGCAGGTGTCATGTACAGTATATACATACACTATATATTGTAGTTTGTTTCACCAACTACACTTATACAGTAGCAGCAACCTAAGTTCCCTTAGAGATATCCTATCCTATTGCTGACCAGACCCAGCCTTGTTTATCCTGAGATCTGGTTGGATCAAACTAAAAGTAGATAATATTGTGATCTGATTTGGTAATGCTGTTGATTTAAAATAGATTGAACTCTGCAAATAGTGAAACAAATCCATGACTATTCATATGAAGAAGGTGATCATGTATCAAAGACACAGCTTTCTTGAGGTGTGAGTCTAGAAATCCACCTTACTAATACATCACAGGCACTCTACATTTAATAAATATACTGTACTGTACATAAATCTCAGGTATGAAATTATATGGAACCTGAACCCCACCCTCAAGGATTAAAGAGACTTGAGTGTTACAAAGAATATCAGATTTGGCTTTCTGTTCTTTAATTCAGGCGTAGGCTACAGAAGTAAATATTTCACAGATCAGTCATAAGGCTTATCCATTTTGAGAAAAAAAAATCAAGATGCCAATCCCAAAGTATTAACTTCATTACTCTCAAAAATATCTGCACTTACAGAAATATAATTTGATGGTTTATTTATTTAACAAAATGCCTTATACTGTAAGTCTAAAATAATGGTGTGTCCCATGACAGGTGGAGTCAAACAGACTGGGCTCTGTACCTACTCTGGAGATAAACAGAAGCCTTTTTGTCTACTCTTTCTATTCAAAGCGAGCTGTACAGTACCATGATGTAATTTTTTTTTTATGAATGTAGCACTTTCTATGTATTTCACTGCTCATATCCTAAAGAAAACACTTACTGACATCCTACAGGCAACAGTGATACCAGAGGGACTATGACCACATATTGAAATGAAATGTTGTCTGTACTGCTTACAGAAGCAATGAGTAAATTTGCAAGGAGTTGCTATCTGTTCATCTTCAATCTTTAATAAAGAAGTGTTGAAATGAGGGCTTGAACTAAATGTATAGAAGTAACCTCTACAAGGAAGGAAATCCTATTAGGGAGAATAACAAATACATTTTGCCGTAGGGCTTGGAAGGTAGTTGTCAAGCATACATGGCCCCAATGCATTGCAGGCTACTTCTCAGTGCAGGTTTAGCACAAGAGTGCTAAATTGGTGTCTTTTGTGCAACTGTGTGTATCTGTAGATGTGGTTTAGGTGCCAGGGGCATTGAATACCATCCAATCTTGGATGCCTTCCAGACTGGAATAAAATGTAAAAAAAAAACTGGCAAATGATCAGACACTATTGGAGGTGAAGATACACATAATTAGAGATGTGAGCCTTATTAAAATTCATCAGAAAGCCTTTGTTATCAAAACCATTTTGATGTCATCCAGCAGTATTTTAGCTGACACAAGCACGGATGTGTTCTTCATTCACATTAGACAGGGCAGTACACATTCAGTCCTTTAAAACAGAATAAATGTTTGAGTGACTTTTCCATTAAAAAAAAAAAATCTTTGTTAATCAACTAGCAGCTGGGCCATTCAAATGCAATACAAAAAACATGTTTTTTTCCAGGCTAAAATATTATGTCAGGTTTCTGTTTCTGTTTGACCTTGACAAACATAATAGTGTGATGAGCTCAAGGGTAAGCTAAGTAAGTATATGATGTGTGTTGTTTGCATTAATGTCAATACATATAAAGTTTATGTTTTCATTATACAGTCTTAAGAGATCTATCTTTCCTCTGTGGAGGTCACATGAAGATCTAATAGGCATCCTCCTCAATCATTACAGTTTCTTTTTTGCACTGACCATCTCAATGTTTGCCCAGAAGATAGACCTCCTATGTCAGTGGTTTAGTTTAGTAGACATCCTTAGCAGACCATGCAAATTAAAATTGATACTAAGAGATTTCAGATGCTATACGACACTTCTAGCAGACCATACATTAAACCTCAGCTGTGCAGCCAGAGCAGACTGAACCATTCTGCTATAGAAGTTAGACTTATCATTGCACAAACTCTTAACTTTACATGGGTAGTGCACAAAGGTCTACCATATCAATGAGCTCACCCTCAGGTTACCAGTAGGTTAGTGCTTTTGGTTTTAAACAGCAAGACATTACATGAGTCTCTACATCAAGCCCTGCATATTAAGCAAGACAAAGGTATCAAATACTGCTGTACTTGTGTCTGTTACACTCTGTACATAATGTGCTGTTGATTTTAATTTGAGAGGGCTTTTAATTGTTAACTGTCTTTACATTCCAATCTGATTTGTGAGCAAATGAAAAAGCAAAGGTTGAAGAGTGGAGAGTAGGAACAGCATTTCAGTTGTTCAGCTTTCTTGAGATGTGAGTTCACATTAAATTAATCTTTATTTGTTTCTTTTATAGTCAACACTTGCTGATGAAGCTCCTCAATTGGACTGATTTGAAATTAGGTGCTTGTTGATTTTGTTGTTGTTGCACATGAAGAACACATGTTTATGAAACAACACAATGTTTTCATTTTAATTGACTAATTTTTATGATAATATTCTCTCAGATTGCAAAGGAATTTGTCAGAAATATACTTATTGTACATATGAAAGGCTAAAGTATGATACTTGTGAAAGATTGTAACAAATTACTACACCACACAGTCCAACTCAAAAGTAGTCTTACTGAATGTCAGAGAAAACACAAGAACAAAAATGTTAGAAGTATTCAAGGCATCACTGTGTTTTTTATGTCTCACAGCATCTTAAAGCAATAAGCACTTTTGGATTTTCATGACAGTAGGTAGTTTAAACTGTGGAGCATTTCATAAACAAGACATTTCCACACAGATCGCTTACTGGGCAAGCCTTTATAAAGAAGGCCTAGGGCAAAGAGCACATTACATTTTTCTCAGCAGCTTTCAGACTGCCTGAGATAGTGCAACTCTTTTAACAGCCAGCTTCCTAAGGCATTCAACTAATCTCCCGCCAATTTCTGACCTTACCTGGGAGGAATCTTAAAGAGGTCTATCAGACCTGGGGGAAGGAGAGTTGTCACAGTAATTCATTACTTTTTAACAATAGCAGGACAGGACGAGCTGGGACACAAACACAGATATTCTCAGAATGTGGCTGAAAGTGTCTCTCTGAAATGAGTGTGTCTGTACATTTAACGTGTTGTTCAAATTTAATGAATTGTGCTGTGAGAAACTTTGTTTCTAGCCATAACTTAATTTGAAAAATATATCCCATGGAGAATATCTAAGATGTGTTTTTGTGGGTTGAAAATAAGTGACTAATGACAGTACCCACATACTGTATATTACTGTTTTTATCAAAAATTGATTTACAAAGTTTATAGAACTTCGCATATTAAAATATACTTAAGCAAATATAATTCATTCAAATACATAGACAATATATGGCTTTATGAAGAGGCACTTTAAAAGTAATTAGAATTTCCCATTTGTCAATGGACTAATACAACCAGATGGTGGCAGAAACTCTGATTACATCAGTTCAGGAAGAAAATATTTTGTGTTAGTACACTACAGTCCCCCAGTCCACACAAAACTGACCTCACCCAACAAAAGCATGGAGTTATGAGCCTCTGGAAAACTGAATAGTTTTGTTAAAATTCCTCTCATCTCAAGAGTGATGCTTGGACCAGAAGAATTCCCAGATTCTCTAGTAGAGAAGATTCAGCTTGGAGATTTTTTTTCTAACATTGAAAGTACAACAGGCAAAATTATAGCAAGCCTACCTCCCACTGATTTAAACCTTTATCCTGGCTGTAGATTCAAACAAGTATTCAAGTGAAGCCCAATTCCATTCATAATTCTCTTTCATGAATATTGTTTAAATGTTCATTAATCTGTTGAGAATCAGTGTTGTGTAAAAATGAACCTTTGACCCTTAAAAAAGTGCCTTAGAATATGGGACACTATTTTAGGTTTAAATATTGTTGTAAATATCTTTGAAAAAGTGGGAATATGTTTCTAGTACATTATACAGTATATTTCTATATTTTAATATAACTTTGGATATAGGCTTTATATTGTCTTGTATGCTTGCATCTGTCAGAGAAAATACAGACATTTAGACCTTCAGATTTTATGGCAGAATTGCTTGTATATGCTAGCATTATTCTATTATGCTAGATGATGAGACACAAGGACAATAATGGTAAAATATCTTAATATTTCTGAAATAACAGTGTAAAACTATACAATTGAAATGTTCTTCTTGGTAATTGATAAGCTAATCGATAAACTAAGCTAAATGATCATTAACGTTTTTCTGGGGAATAAAATGTTTTAGAAACACTTTTGGTTTGAGAGAAAAACATCAGCAATTGCATCAGCCTGATATAAAACACGTTATTGAAAGTCAGTTACAGAGCCATTTGTTTTCACTTCAATGCAGTTTCCTTTACAGGTAAGGTTTGTCAACCTAAATCACAATTCTCTGAACTTATTTTGCCACTGTCTGTTCAGTTCAACAGTGGCCTTAAATTTTTAATGAAAACTGTGTTTCAATTGATTGGAGATAGAATAATCTATAAGGTTAAAGGTAGTCAAGAAGCATTTGTTTCAGTTCCCTGCAGGGCAAACTACAGGTCAGATTTGTTAATATTAAGTGCATTTGTTATCACTATGATTTCTTAGGGTGTTTAAGAGAGCAAATGTATCTTCTGAAATGATAAAATACCCAAGTTGTTGCTAACTGTAATGTTAAGCTAATTTAGACTACAGCAAACTAATTTTGCTAAAATTAGGCAAGGATATGTTGTATTATAACTGTACTAAGAGGTGTACTAAAAGGTGCACACTTTGGCTATTTACATTTTTTCAGAACTCATTTATAGAATGTGTCATTGATTAAGTAGACCTATGGTGACAATATCAAATAAATGCAGATGACACTGCTATAAACTGATATAAACAGTAATTATGTAAAAATGGTTTACTACATGAGTGAACAGTAGGCTAAATACAATTCTGATGTAAAAATGAGTGCTTGTCATAGAGGTCAATTTAGACACATAAGAAAGAAAATACTTTTACATGTTAGATGAAGGATTTTTGCAAAAGTACTGCGATTACTTCATATACATCATATACAACATAATTAACACACATGGGCAGAGATGAGATCTGTGCTTTGAAAAAATACAAAATTATTAAGATGTGTCAGAACAAGCATACTATTTTAGCATGCAGAGCTGTATCAGCACTGGTTACTTTAGCATGAGGAGCTGTAAAGCACAGTACTGAGGACAGGTTAATTTCACACTGAAAAAAAGGAAGAAAACTATTTCAGTTGTGGAGCCTTTTTTACCTGCAAAATATGGTATTTTTTCTACAATCTGCATTTATACACAAATGTATTTTTATTTTTGCATAGACCATTTCTTAGTACTTAAAAATGTATTCCATCCAAGAACAAATTCTGTCCCAGGCAAGACACAAATAACTATTAAAAGTACCAGAACATTGTTTAAAGATGAAGAAACTGCATTTCTTAATGACTATGGCATAGGTTAAACAAGGCGAATGCTAAGGTTTCTTAAAGATGCTTTTAATTAAACTGTAATAATGAGAAGCAAAGGAAAGACTCGTAGGTACTGCAGTTTGTGAACTTTTCTCACCTGCACATTTTCTACAGCTTCTTTTTCTTCCTGAGATTACTATTTTTGCAGTCTGCCTTAATGACCTATAGCCTTACACTGATTTATATATATGGGGGAAAAAAATCAGTGAGCTAGCATAATGAGTCACACAAGGTGACACCCACCCATTTAATTTTACTAGCAAATGGTGGTCACCGTTTTCTAGAGATATTTCACCATTGTTTCTTACAATCCTATTAAAACAGGTGAGATTCATAAGACTCTGTATGCCTTTTTTTTGCTTGCTTCACAGTTAATACCACAAAGGAGAAAATAGGCAACTGATTTTATAAGCCCTATAAATCTAGTGAAGAGATGATTCAGGCAGGAAACTAATTTTCTCCTGAGCTGGGTCACCTCTTTCAAGCACACACTTGCCAGCTCATTTCTCTGGCACGGACTGTACATCATCACAGTGCCAGACAAGTAACTAATCCTCATTCGATAAATAATAATCAGGCACATCCAATGAAATGTAAGGAAGGGTGTTTCAGAGATAATTTCTGCACATTCTGGATTTGCCCCCTTCTCACCACCCTCCCCCTATTTTATTGGTTCTGTCCAGCAAGCAGGAGTGGCAGTATACTACCCCCTTTCTAGAAATTGCCACTGGTCAAGCAAGCTAAGCTCAAACAGTAATTTAAGTCACTAGGGTAGCTCAAAGGATTGGGCCTAAAGTGATTCAATGCAAGAAAGCTTATGTTTAATAAATATAGTCACATGAATTTTCCTGATGAAGACACACTATTCATTTCTGCTGAAAGTTTATTCCAACCACAGAAAACTGATGGTCAGACTGGACCTAAGGACATTTTTTCTTCTACCCTATTTCAGAATTATGAAGGCTGTCAACATATTAAAAAACAAATGATTCATGTACAATCCATATCTGTATTTTATTTTTACTGGTACTGTAGGTCATTTGTTGTGTTTCACTGATATTAGTATACAAATGCATGCAAATGTATGTAGTTAAATAAAATATTGATTAACATTAGGTTTGTTTTTATACAGAACTTAAATCTCCTAAGAATGAGAATATTTAATCATTTTGACTGTCTTTTAAGAATTAGAATTAATTAATTAATTTTAAAATCACCAGGAGAGATATGGAGACATACAGTACAGTACAGTATTCAATGGATTTGATCATAAACACTGTCTCCGAGGCTAAGCTAATTAAGGAACACTCATCAGACTATCTGACTGTTAACACAGTGAAAAGACAACTTACAGCATTTTAGAACTGTGTCCCTAATAAAGACACTTATCAGATGCTAGCTATCCATATTAATTTTCAATTTAAAAGGTGTGCCAATACAAAGTTCTTGATACGTCAGATTTAAGGTGACATGAGTATTATTTTGCCCTTTCGCATTCTCCCTTTCTTGCAACATATTTTTTGCTCTTCTCATGGAATATGAATGTTGAGTACCTTATGGTTTATAAAGTATTAGTCTAAAGCTATTGCGAAACAAAACAAAGGGTGTCTTACAACTGGCATCTAAAAAACTGGAGGTTATACAGCTATCAACTTGACTATCATGCTATTTACCTGTTACAGTAGGTTTTATATTTATGAGCTTAAGGTATCACCTCCATTTACAGTACCTTCTCTATGGATGACATAAAGATACAGTATCTGCAAATAGAGAAGTCGCCCTCCCCAATAACCCAATAAAATATTTGTCATGTATTTATATATGAATGCCTGTCTTAGTCAAGTTAATACTTCTGTAATTTCCATCTTTTGTGCCTCTTTTTCAGAAGACATTGCACAACAGGGTGAAATTATTAGGCAATTATTTGAGACAGAATTCATTTGTATTATGTTCAGCAACTGTGACCTTCACAGGGACACAGTACTTCATAGAAAAGCCCCTATAAAGGACATACTGTAAAAAAGTAATGGAAACAACA
Organism: Lepisosteus platostomus; assembly: GCF_059453375.1. Classification (NCBI taxonomy): domain Eukaryota; kingdom Metazoa; phylum Chordata; class Actinopteri; order Semionotiformes; family Lepisosteidae; genus Lepisosteus; species Lepisosteus platostomus. The sequence goes on from NC_142616.1 coordinate 59,666,456, forward strand.
AGGTCTACAACAAGGTGTTCTTCCATTTGTTGAGTTTTTACGTTGAGTTCAATTTGATATGTTTTTTTTTTTCTGGGTCCTCAATCATTTTTTTCATTCTCTTTTATTTTCTTCACAAAAAAAAAATCAAAACTATTTTTCACTTTAGAATGCATGTAATTTTGAAAGTTGATTCTCCCCAGACACATATTTAATTATCCCCGTGGATCAGCATTATGTTCATTAAATGTCATACATTTATAACAAAGTAGTGTTACTTTGCCAAAACACTGTCTCCCTGTCAAATTGCTATAACATTTAGAAATGTACTGCTGTGCAATAGTTTGGTTTTTTAACATAGTGTGAACATCAATAGAAAATCTCCTGATTGAGAAGAACAAGGAATTAACCCTTATTGTTATTGTTTACACTCACAACTGCTCAAGGATTGAAGTGTTTCAAGCACAAGACAATGTTTCACATGGGTTAACATCAAAGTACTGTACAATCCTACAGGATACAGGTACGTGACAATGGACACTTTTAAAAAGTCACCATTTTTTGGTGTTTATTATTAGAAATATTGCTATTGCCATTATCATTATCACCATCATCTCTCATTTTGGATACCTTGTGATACATTAAAATAAATTCCACTCAAGTGGCTTGCACCATTAGTTTTAGCAAACAGACAATGAGCAATAAAAAAATACAAAATGAACAAAAAATTGAAATATTGTAGGTGTATTGAAGCTAAGGATATTTTTTAATATCAGTATCAAATATATACAGTCATTTGTCTTGTTATTTGTGTCATCTAGGCAACAGCTGCTTCCAAACACTATCAAATTTAAAAAAAAGCTATATTATTAATATCCTTAACTTGCACATACAGTATAGTCAAATTTAAATTCAGGACAATGTAATATTTCTGTCCTTCAGGAATTAAATGTGAGCCTTAACATTGTCAGTTAAATTAACAGAGATAAACTTTCTAAGTACAAATGGCAGTTTTCTAAACATATCATTCCATGAGCTGTGAATTAGCATTCAAATAGTCCATAGCACAAACAGCAGTCATAATATGTTTTTAACTTAACACATAAATTGACCTGTTATTGTCAGGTTTGTTGCTGTCAGATCTTGTGCACAAGGAAGCTGATAATGTACAAGAACCTGCATGCTATAGTAACATAAAATGTCAAAAATTGTTCACGTGCCCTTTCAACAGAGTTGTTCGCTTTGACTGTAGGAAAGCTTTACAAAACAAGTGTCACAGAAAATTTAATCTTTTGGTGAAAAAAAAGGTTATAGAAAATAAATGGCTTCTGCTATACACAGTCGAAAATGCGTGTTGTTTCATGTATTTAAAGGCCAGTGCTATACTGTCATTGGAATATATCAATTGTGTATGTGTGTTTCATAAGTAATTTGCATATCATGATAAGTATTAAAGTATTCAGTTTATATTGTGACACTTGCAGCTTTTAACTTAAAATATTTTTATTTTCTCCCGCTATTCCCTGCTCTGCATTGGAAGATGGACGCCCAGAAGCCCACCTACCAGCGGGTCCTGGGGATACCCGACGGCATAGGCTTCATCATGGCAGCCTCATTACTGTTTTTATCTTCCTGGTTCATTGTCCCTGTTCCTGTTCCGGATCCCGATCCAGTTTTTATCTCGTCTGTCTCAGATTTGATCCCCCAGCTCCTGGACCCTGGACTGCGCCCCGGTTTCCCCTTTGGACTACCTCAGGACTTGTTCACCTGCTCCACACCCCCTGAGCACCAGATAACAGCCGTCACGCCCCACTGTCTATCATCCCGTCCTGCTCCTGCTGTTTCCCTTGAAGTCTTTTCCAGTCACTTCCAGATTATACCGTCTGCATAGGGTCCAAAAAACAGTCAGGAACAGCTCCCGTGACAGATTTAGAGAAAATCAGGTTCTCAAACACAGAATACAGAAGTACAGAATGATTTCTTTGGGCAAAAACCAAATCATTAGCTCAGTCTCTAGTTGTCTCAGTGCTATTTAGAATCAAATTAGGAGTTCTTTGCATTTTTTTTGTTTTTGTAAGAAATTAATTGTGCAATATTTTGCCCTATGCAGACTTAGCTGCATTGTCTTTACATTGAAAAACTGAAACAGTCAAACATTGTAAGATTTAAATTAATGATTTTCAACTCCTGATAGTAAGATGTTGTATATCAAAGAGACTCTACAGTTTAAACATCTTCCAATGACTTACATATGAATTTACCACAAGGATGAGTGCTGTTATTGGTGTTCTCTGCCCTAACCCATTAAGTTTACAAGATTGATTAAATTACTTTTTTGACTGTAACGGCATTGGTGCAAAACTAAAATTTTCACTTCTGGTGCTGTAAGTCCTAATGATGTACATTAGAGTTGCTTGATGTAACCACATGTGCTTGAGCACTAAACTGTAACTAATGTCTTAACTTGTCTGCTGCATCCATTCTGTTCACTCAAGATAAACTTACAAGATTAAATAAACATACCAAGAACAGATAGATATTTAGATAGACAAACAAGTGAGCATGAAGACATTAAGACATAAAGTGGAAAGATATGCAATTTTACAATTTAATTACATGAATGCTAAACTTAAAAGCAAACATATATTGTACAAGGATAATAAAAATCTAGGATGTTCTATAATTTTTGGAATTTATTCAAGAGTTAATAATGGATATCTCCACCACAAAAACCTAAACATCACCCTGGGAGACTGATTGATTACAGTGAGCACATCCTTAAATGAAATAAATGTAGGGGAGAACACTTTCATGAGTTTTTCTTCACTACACCAAATATTTATTGAAGCAGCATTCAACCTGTGCACAGCTCAATCAATTCAGGTCTTCCAAAACGTAGTTCAAATACACGAACAGTAAAAAATCAGAAATAATGGGAACCTTGGTTTTCTGGTTTAAACCGTACTCTATATGAAATAGCCTGTGATATGATATATTTTGGATCTCAAGTGGTGATGTGCAGGCAATGAGAAATACATATTATGTCTGGAGATAAAGAATCGCTCTGAATTATGGAGTTTAACTTAATCATATCTGGTTTAAAACTCCTGCGAGAAGATTGTTGGAATTGGTGTGTTTTTTTCCTTAACAAAGCTGAAATATACTTGTTTCTATTATTAAGGCAATGTCTGATTAGAAACAAAGGGAGTCTACAGTGGCTGATCAATGCTATTAACTTTGTGTGGAACACTAGTTAATTTTCAGCTGACTCATTCTGTAACATTCCAGAGGCAGGATGTGGTTGTGAGATTACCCCTTCAGCATAAGGCAAAGGACAAAATGGGGAAATTGATTTAATGGAGGCTTGCATGTTCTTTCAACTGTCCTATTCCCCCTGGGGAAAATTTAATTAAGTTAAACAATAACCCATTTATTAAACAAGAGACTCAGACTATGGTCCTGTAGAGATGGGAGTTTGAAAGTGGACAGTCTTTGAACTCTACCTCCACCAGCCTACCTCCACTAGCCACCCACTAACCAAGCATGAAAGACTTTGCAAAACTGCTCTGTTGCCTCTTGTTGCATTTCCTAGATTAGTTTCATATATTCACTGTATAACACATCACAATATAAACAAAAAAGGAACCTAATTTTGCCTATTGTGGATGTGAATCTGCCTTATAGTATTAATCTGATAACATTAAGAGATGTTCTGAAAGCTGTAAGATAACAGTGTAAATTAATTTTACCTAAACCAGCCAACTCACTGTTTAATATGCTAAGGAAATCCTTAGCTTATAACTTTAAATGTAGATGCGTTTTTGTGCCTTGGGTAAGATTATAATTATGACAAAATAGTAATATAGCAATACTGCAAAGGGGAATTAATTTACACTTTAATTTGAAAAACTGCAAATTAATTTAGTTGATATAAAAGCTTTTGTGGCCTATTATTATGTCCATAGGAGAAGAAAGTGAAACTAAAAGGGTGTTAAAATGTGATTAAAACCTTTATAATTATGCAAACTGCCAAATATTTCATTATTTCGCTCCTAATAAAGATAAGGTAAATTTGCCCATGATCACAATAACTGTACAAAGGAATCCATCTGCTTCTGCAACTTCAAATTACCCTTCTCCTTTTAATATTTCGTGAAAATCACCCAAAAAGTTGAGAGAGCCATTATCCTAACAAGAGAACCTATATTTTAATTTGTAATAAAATGATTCAAATACAGTGTAACTGGCCAAATTTCCCACTGATCTTTGGTGCTCATGGTATTAATACTGGCCTTCTAAATGACCGTACAACACCAGTACTCACTGTAAATAACACAAGGCCAACCAGTGCCAGATACAGAAGCATCTGCGTCTTCCATTTTTGCTTGATATTTTGGCATTCATTAAGAAATGGCTTCTATAGACATATGCAATTAAATGTGTGTTGACATTGCCAGTTTAATTTCCAAGATCCTCATACTGATTCTCGGTGTTCTTTGAGAAGTTCATTTTTTGTAGCACTGCACATAAGTTTCAGAATAAAAAAAACGTTTTCGTTGGTACAGAATGCACACAAGGCTCATAATTCTACCCCCACAGAAAGTGCAAAACAGTAATTTCTGTTCAAGAAACTGAATAAGAAATAAGACATCTTTCGTCTGGATAATAGGAATCAGAGGCACTGTTGCGAGACCGTTATCACTGTTTTCTCATGGCTCCAGGGTCCTGGGTTTGATTTCAGCCTCAGGTGTATTTCTGTGGGAGTTGGCATCTTCTCATGGGTTTTCACCACATGCTCCCAAAGACATGTGGGCTCAGCTAGACTGGTTATTCTAAATTGCTCCTTTCTCTGTGGTACTGCAATAGACTGAAATCCCATCCAGGGTGAGAACAGTTGTGTGCTCTCAGTATTGCTCTGTACCCTATACTTCTGGGATAGCTCTGCCTTACCACACTCTTACCAGGAAAAAAGGCTTACTGATAATGTGGTGGATTACTGGAAGTCATAATGTATGAAACCACAATTTCACTAAAACAACACTTTGTATCCATTCGAAGAAATTCTGAAACAGCTCACAATAAAAACCTGAACAGTTGTAAGGAGTTTAAGAAAACTGTAACTTAAAGTTGGAAATGCAAATGTCATATGTCATCTTCCTTGAAAGTTACTAAGATGCTAACTTTGCTCTATTAGTACCTGTACATGAGCACATGTATTCATAAAAAGCTTTAAAGAGAAAAAAGGAAAACTGTTCAAACTGCTTACCTTTGCAGGGATTATGAAGGGTTTCACAAAAGAGCTGTGTTGTCATATATTTGTGAAAGAGAAGTAAAAGAGAAAAGAAAAGTGAATATTTATTGTATTAAAAAAAGAAGAAAAAAAACGGTCATATTGTTCTTATTTCTATCTACAATGAAGTCCAAATGTTTATATTAACCAATAATTCTTTTGGGGAGTGAATTCAAAATTGTATTATTTTGTACAATATACTTCTGTAACAATGTTTGGAAAATATGTAATAAATGTTTTCTAATAAAGAAGTCTACACAAAGTTATGAATATCTGCGCATCAGGAAATGATTGACATTTTTCTTTTCAATTTTGAAATGTTTGTTCTATTTTTTTTCTACTTTGTAGTCAATCTCTCATGCTTCTAGATCATTTAACATCTGTTCATCAGAATGAGCATTCAACTGTTTCCATAAACATGAAGGGCTCATGGGGGTGCCTGCAGGTTTTCTTTCCAACTCAGCTCTTAATGACCTAAATTACCTTGTTATTGACTTAATTGGACCAATGTCCCAGCTTCTCCCAGTTATACAGGTGCTGCTGCTTTAAAAAGACTTGGAGGACCTGCAGACACACTGGCCCTCCAGGACCAGGAACAGATATCCCTGCCAATTAAGACTTTAATTGAGTTAGCATAAGGAGTCAGGGCCAGAAAGGAATTGCATTTTTGTAACTCTAATAACAAAACTAAACTAAACTAAATCCCTGCCAATGGTGTTCCAAATCCTGGCAGATCTGGCTTGAAAAATTATTCTCTTTTTGGACCAGCACACTCATTTATCAACCCATAAATTAAACATGTCATGCCAAACAGCTCATTCAGTTTACAATAATCAATGGATGAGACAAGGCACTCTACCCTAATGGAAGGTTCTGGATATTTTTTTTTCTTTCAATTTAAGTTATGTGAAATGGGAAGAAGTTCCACAGTTTTGTGGAAGCCTAGCTGCAAAATAGGTGGCAAATAAGTAAACCAACCTTTTACTTCACTGTTTTCCAGCTTTTGAATGACATAATCTGATTTATGTTAAACATCAAATGGATACAATGTTCCACTAATCCTTAAATCCTTATCAGAGGAGGTAAGATTTTTTTTTTAATTTTGCATCTAACATTAAACAATTCTATTTGTTTCCTGCCCTCTTTGTGTCAGATGTTGTGGGATTTTCTTTCTGTCATTGTTGTCCAGTTGGATGAACAGACCTAGCACTTTGGGCATTAAGAAACAACTAACACTCATGTACAAAACAGATTAGGAGTCTTTGATTGTTTGATGTTTAGGATTAGGGAATCGCATCGTATTCATTACTTGCTTATGTGTGTTGAAAACATGAAACCTTAAAACAAAAAGAAAACTAGTGTCTGCATATCAATTCTTATTGATGATGATGCTTATGATTAATTGTTTCTTTAGCAATATTAATGGTTTCAACAACTAGGGATAAATGTAATGAAAATAAAAAATGGAGGTTCAAAGACAAAAGATATGTTAGGTGCTATTGCATTTTTTTTAGATAAAACAGGATGATTAACTGTAATTAGGTAGAAACTATTTTTGTCAATTATTTGTCATTACAAATCCAAAAGAAAACTATCTTATCCTACCTTTATTATCACTGTATTTATCTTGGGGGAAAAAGAGATAGTGAAACTGGATTTATATTGATGTCAATGTGAACATCTGTTACCTGCTCAAGCCAAACACCCCAAGATCTGAGAAGACTTTAATTTCTACATCAAACAGGGGAAATATTCACAATATTCTATTTATTTGCTCTGTCAGCCTTGGTATGTGTTTGTTTTCAAAACACCTTTCAAAGTGCTTTTCAGAATCAAATATGTTTCGAAAGTAGTGAATTCCTTCCCGCTTAAAATCTGCTGACAAAATGGTGGTGGGGACAATGACATAACTTTTATAATAACATCAATTGAAATATAAAGCTCTGATACAGTGGCTTATGGACAAGTGTTGTGGTTTTTTTTTTCCAGGCGCACAGACACCACAATCTAAGATAAGATAAGATCACTTTATTGGCCATATACTGTACAATTTCTTGTATTAGGAAATTGTCTTCTCTCATACCCCAACTTGCTCTCCATGAGACACACAAGACAGGGAGAGAAGTTATGGGTCAGAGAGAAGGGTCAGCAATTTATATGATGCGGCGCCCCTGGAGCAGTTGGGGTTAAGGGCCTTGCTCAGGGGACCAACAGAGTAGGATTTCTCTGCCGGTCGCGGGATACGAACCGGCAACCTTCCAGCCACAGGCTCAGATCTTTAGCCAATCTGAAACTTAACGTAAAAAATAAAAAAGTGAAAGCAGAGTCAAACCTTTCGCACCTGAGAGAACACATTCTGTGGCAGCATCTTTTTGTAAAGCAAGCCTTCAGATAATCAAGCAACAACAGTGCTCCAAATGTGTGACAGGCGGAGTTCTATTCTGAATCATTTGAAGGCTAATTTCCTTCACTTACCATGAATATAAATACCAAGAGAACAAAGCCAGTGTTCCCAACAGAGATGTTAATGTTCAGTTTACACAACAAATGGACAGATAAGCAACTCACTGCAGTCCCTGGAGGAACCAAATCATTCTTTTTTCCCCGTAAACAAAACCTATGAGATTGGTACTGGATGTGTTATCTAAAATAGAAAAAGAGTAATAATGTTTTTACAGTAATTGACAGGGACAGGTTGATGGGGTACAATGATGACAGAAATGGCAAAAAATACAAAATTTGCCATGAAAAATATAATTGCATTTGCATGATACTCATTTTATACGTAATCTGCAATGAATTAGCTAATAAATTAATAGAGTTAAGATAAGGCTTTAACACATAGAACGTATTGGTTCACTCCTTTTTACAAAAGCTGAATATCTACTATAGAAGCATCTACAACAGAACAATGGGTTCTATGAAATCAAAACTAGTTTATGTTCTTTGATAGAAGGTTATATTGTGTGTACGGAGGGAGGTCTTTTTACTTACTTTTATGTACTGTACTTTCGGAAGCAAGGTAACATGTTAGTACTGCTGCCTCACAACTCCAGACTCTTGAGTTTCATTTCACACTTTATGGAGTTTGCATGTTCTGCCTTTGTTTACATGGGGTTTTCATCATGTGCTCCAATTTTGACACATCTCTCAAAGGTATGATGGCAAGGTTTGACCGCTAAGCTAATTGGCCTGTTCTCAAAGGCCTTCAAGTGAACTATCAACCTATCTAGGAGGAGACAAGTCATGTGGAGTATTGCACTTGAGACTATTATGATAGGCTTCGTTCTTGTCACTACCCTCATCAGTGCAGTGTAATGAATGGATGAACACTTTCTGCAGAAAGAATAACATTTAATGAGACTTTTTCTTTAGATTCTTAATATAGTTTGACTTATACAAAAGTGAGTAATAAAGCCAGGGCTACTGTAATTGATGCAAATCAGCAGTCATATTAAGGAACTTAATAAGGCCTACCTCTAACTCAAAATTCCTCTGAGTGAGCCTCTTCTCTTTTAATTAAGACAACTGAGCTTAATGCCAAATGTGATATTGACATTGTTAAAACTGTGCTCTCATGTCTACCTTGTCTAATATCTTTCCAGTAAGAAATAAAGGTTAGCATTTGCTGGACATGGTTTAGAATGGGACATTGCAAATGTGTACATTAAATGATCAAAATAGAAAAGATAATTACATGCTTGGCTTTTTCCTAAAAATGCATTTTTTCTCAACTGTATAGATGACAACCAGTACCAGCAAATAGTAAAGATGATATAGTACCAGCAAGAATAAATGAAATGGAAACTGAAAGGCCAAGGCTAAAGAAATTCACCAGGAGCTAAACTATGATATACAGTATAAAACATCTATACAACTGCCCTGTTACTGTATGTCTGGAAGTATTTATCTGGAGAAAAGACAGCTGAGATTAAACATTGTGTTTACACACCTTGTTCCTAAACCATTTTCTGAAACCTAGATCTCAGCAAAATACGAGACACGAGAAAAGCAAAATAAGCCGTCCAAGCAGAAACAGAAAATAGATAGAAAGAGATAGAGAGAAAGTCATTCTGTCCGTCCTGCTCATTGGGTTAATAGAACATCATTGACCCAAGGATCTCATTAAGCTGTTTCTTGGAGGATCCCAGGAAACCAGCGTTAACAACATACTGTCTCACAAGCCTCAGTATGAAGTGTATGCTCATTGCACTCTTATATAAACTTCTTAAGAGTTTCTACTTCTGTTCTTGAGTTTGTATTTTACTAGTGGTGTTGTCTCGTGGTTTGACTTTTTTAACATACTTTTCAAGATTTAGAAATTAAAAGGGGTTTTGGAAAGATTAAATATTGTGACTAGATTACAACACAAGACAAGAAAGATGCCTCACTAGATCACTATATGTATATACTACTGTACATCCCAGAATAATATACTGTACTTCACCTTCTTATTTCAGTAATAATCACAATGTAATGAGCTGCTTAAACCTCAAAGAAAATAAATGAAGCTCTTGAGAATCATGTACAAAACCAACTTTAAAAGACTGACTTTTAGAGTGTTGTAGTTTCAACTGCATGTGGAAAAGCTGGATTTTCAAAAAAAGGGTGTTTTAAAGCTATTTGGGACTAAAATGTATATACAGTGCTGCATATTTTAAAAAAGTGAAATAATTCCCGGGGTGTTTTTGTTGAGAGTTTCAATGACCCAGGAGGGAACAAAATTGAATTCTTAAATGGCCTTTTCCTTCAATTCAGCAGTATGTCCATATGCAAGAGGGGAAAACAGCTTAAGAAATTGATTTGTGTTCTAAAAAGAAATAAAGATATGTGGGGACTTTTTCCTAAATACCTCTATTTGCAATTGCAATTTTTCTCACTAGTTTCTTATTTTTAGCTAGTTAGCCATGTCATGCTGTGCTTTTTAGCTATGCTGATTAATAGATATTTACATATGAAGCACATTCAGAAAATTCAATCTTACTTTAGTGGAACTCAAATTTCCTTCTGCTGCAAATAAGGTTGGGGTTAAATCACATGAAATGCATTTATCCTTATCGGTCTCTTACCCAACAGGGGTGCAGCAAGACTACAGTATGTTATGTTTCACCAGTTGTGTAAGGACAGCTTTTGTTTCTTCTGAATTGTACATAGTTTCAAGCTATTTTTATATGTCACTGTTATGCCTCAAAATCCAATAGCTTGAGTAATCATGTAATCCTGTGTACTGCAAAAGTAACCTCTTAATCAGGTATACTGCTGCTAGTAGTATTTTAGTATTTTAGAATCAACTAAATTTAAAGTCAGATAAATCAAATGTAACTTTCTTTAATTTTGAAATGGTTCACATAATTTCCACTCTGCCTTGCTGTTGACATTAGTAATTGCATTGTGCAATATTGATTGCACTATCACTCTCTTTATTTTATTAGTAGTGGTACTTATAGTTATAGTTTTGCTTGCATCTTTCAGATTTGTACTGTAGGTACAGTGTGTGTTCCACAACATTTCCAAGTTACTCTTCTGTCAATATTTTTAAGATTTTAGTGCATTGAGACTTCAAGTCTACCAAGCTGTCATTGCGACACCCTCTGACAAACAAGTGGTTTGCCATAATAAATTTCAGCTATTCTGTATTTACACAAACAGCGCACTCTGTTCCATTTAGCTACATGGTTAATTTTATTTCTTGTTATATTACACCTCCACATATCCGCAGCTCCCCAGCTTATCAATACCAATGACAAGTAAGCTATCGTGTTGGCCTTTTCTTAACACATGCAATACGTAAATCTAATGATTTTAAATATTGTTAAAGTTACACAGTTGCTCTCTGTATATTATACAAAATGTCATCGCATGCACTTGCCAGGATTATCAAGGCAAAGATTTAGAAAGCAAATATCTTCTAAAACAGCGTGTCTTTTAGAAAGTACTGAGTAAAAGAAATGAAAGTACTTTATACTGAGATCACTGGTTTGGTATCCTTATCTGAATTCTCTTTAAGACATCTATACAACTGGGAATTGTGTTCAAAATTGTTTGTATTCGGTTTTAAGAAGCTATTTAAAATGCAATAGCCTGTACAGTATATACTGTATTAAGTAACAACTACAAAAAAAGAAGAATGAACGAAAAAGGAAAGGGAATGTGAATGAAAATTACCAGCTAAAACAGACTTGTTCAGCTGTGAATGGAATGTAAATTATGATTTACGTGGGAAGAGTTCCATTTGAACATTTTTGGGGGGAGGTATCTAATCTATGATTTTGGCAAGAAAGATTGTTTCTGGCCTTTCCTTGATATTATGAATACACAAAAGATTTTTAGTTTGTCTTCAAAGAACGGAATGCTTTTGACAAATATGTTGGCACTATCAGTTTTTAAAGATCTTTTTGAAGGTTTTGCTAGGAAGTCACATTAACCTCCAAATCTCATTTTGTATACCATTCCACTCATTCCACAATCTTGTCAATAAAATTAACCTTCAAAATCAAATATAAACATTTTTTAAATAAAATTAACTTATATATTTTAATTAATTCAGTAAATACCTTTATATAGTCCTTTCTGGTAAAAAATAAAATAAATAAAAGTAAGAGAATCAGTAGAAATTAGTAGAAATTCATGCCAATTTTAGAATTTTCAGCAAATTTGGCCATTGTTTGTTCTTGTATAACTTCACTCCATAATATTGACTATTCTTAGTCTTGTAGATTTGTACTACAAATGCCAGAATAAAGATCAGACAAAATGTATAAGCTAAAATAAAACCATGAAATTTGCTGTTTTATATTGTTTAAGTCTCACAACATGTTTTGTAATTGGTTTAACATGCTTAGGCTATCTTTCCTTTACATTGTATCATAAAAGAAGACAGAACAAATAACTTGCAAAAGGTTTGGTGAAAATACAGCATGTATAATAGGCTCCCTACCAATACGATCTGAGAAAAAACTACATATGTAGAAAAATACTTTGAGTTATACAATGTGTTCATATATTTAGAGTGCTTGTGAAAAAGGAGGAAGTCAGGAAGGTAAAATAGTTACAAACAGAGCAAAACCTCATTCTGTATACAGGTACGTATTTAAGACACAAAAAGCAGTTCAAAGTTGCTTTTAAAATATCGTCAAATGCAACAAATGCTTTTGAACATTTCATGCTGACAGTGCCAGCAGGTGAAAACATAGAAAGTAAGTTAAAATGTTATGCTTAAAAGCAAACTACCTGAAACTGGCTGTATGAAATCAATGTTGAACATCTTCTGGAGTACATAAAAGGAACTTTTGAGTAGAAAAAGACCTTTTACCTTTTCTGTCGATTTCTGTTTCTATTCTTTTCTGCAAATTGATTTGTAAAAATCAGTTAAATGTTTTTTTTTTAACATTCTTTTTGCATTATTTGGATAGGTCTGAGTTCATAGTTCATATTAACTTGATTAATAAGTTCTTTTGAAGTACGGATTCATTTGTGAGTTACCATCTACCAGTATATCATGTGGAATTAAATGTAAGAACTTTTTTGTTTTCAAGAAGAGTAAACTGAGAACACATGGCTATACAAGAAAAAAAATTGCATGTTGGACACAACAGTGACAATCATTCTTGAAAGCAGTTTCTGATATTGCCTTGCCCTTGCTATTATAATTCAAATGTTATGCTTCTTTCCATTATAATCATAACAATATGAGGCTAGCAGAGAACTGCAGTCACCTTTACAACCACTGCAATGAAATAGGTGACGTGCTTTAGTTTGTAACAGTACATGTATACAGTAGTTAGGATCTTCACTGTTCTGTAAGCCACAACAAATTAAATGATGGTATAATATACTTTTAACCAACAAAAATTACTAAGTTTAGAATTAGAATACCATATCAATATGATTTAAAAAAATGAAAGATCAGCTACTTATTTTGGCATGACAAACTGTTGGGTGACTAGCAGTACATACTACGGGCAAACTGGAGCATAGTGACAAATAACTATCCGTTAGCACTATAAAGTATTAATGTCTTCATTAAAGCAAGGACAGGAAAATGGAGGCAATGCATTAGTCCTATAATGATGCTACATCTTTTGAAGTTGTGAACCCATTTTTAAAAAGAAAATATACCTCCCTGGTCACTCGTCAAGATTCTGGCAGTGAGCTCCTTCTTTGTTGTGGTGAAAGCCATTCAGATTTCAACAGCCCAGTTGTGGGATTTGTCTCTCCACACTTACAGCAAGATATGGGAAAGCATTTTTTGCTTGGGAGAGATAAGCCAAGATTAAGTTGCAGATTTTCAAGTTCATTCCCACAACTGAAAACTTCACATAACATTCCATTCACCCCTTGGTATTCTCCATTACATGAATTCCAGTGTACACAGTGGAATTCAATTGAAGATGGATATTCCGTTGCACCCAGAAGTATTTGTGATATGATGGCTGGAGCGTATAGCCTTAATTGAGGATATCTAGCACAGCTGTTTAACACCTGTAATATCCCTAAGAATTATTTGAAGGTAAAATGATCGCTTTACCACAGCAAAGAGTATGAAATTAATTATTTGCATAATTATACTTTCCAATAAATAATGTCTATGTCTACACATTTCTCTATATGCATCATACAGAATGTTACTGCATCTGTGGTGCAAAAGCTTTCAATTGTTCCTATTTGCTATTCAGTTTTCTAACATGCACTTCAGTTCTTAAATACAATCAGAGGTGATGTTTTTATATACTGTTATATTTTGAAAAAGACAGATTCACGGAAATCTGAAGAATAACCTTCTTACATCAATTGTTGAACAGACAGAAGATGGATGTAAACATTCACGGATATATGTACATCAACAATCAATATGCTGTATATACAGTATTCTATGAGCATCAACAATTTACTCAAAGCATCCAATAGTTTCTCTTATTATTAAGATTTTGCCGTTAAACAAATTTCAACAGACATTGATCAGGATCTTTAAAAACATTATCTGTACACCTCAAGGTAAGCTATACACAAGCAAACAATATGAAGTGTTGTGGTAGTTAATCCATCATATTTACCTTTCGAATCTAATTGAGTGACTGTCAAGTCTTCCTCGTCACTAGTATCATTTGCTCCTCTTGACATATTCATAAAGTTAAAGGCTAAGTTTTGTATTACAAATAAGATCAGTAAGGACTTTTATGGCTATCGTAGTGAAAAGAGTAGAACAGTACTCTTAGAAAAGAAAAGTTGAATGTCTACAACTTTTGCACAGCACTGTAGATGTTGAACATTTTTTTTACAAAGATCTTGTACTGTATATAGGGAAGCAGTACAGAAAATAACTTCCCTATCTATTGATAAGACCATGGATAATGAACTGAAGCTATTATGAAGGCTGAAGAGAATAGGCAATGTAGCACAATAAAGGAAATACTGTAAACTGTATAGTACTATGTGTGGAACATTTAAAAAAGAATAATCTCAAAGAGCAAAAGCTACAAATTAAGTAAATTATCTTTTATATGTGAAAAAAAGAAAATATTTTCTGCACTCAGTACATAACCTATTTCCTTTCCATATAAATATACAGTAGCTCAGCAAAATTGCATAGAAGGTTATAATAAAGAAGATGGGGCTGATGGACAGGTACACAGCATGAAAGCATGGTTCCAAAGACAATTGGTTTCACTGAAATCAGCTGATTACTCTCCCCCCTAGCTTTCTTAACATCTCTGAATGTACAGTATGTACGTATTATGACAAGGTTCAAAATGGGAGTATTTCTCTGTTACCAACACTTAGCAACAGGGAGGAATTTTAAAAACCGTGAAGCTGCACCGTGACTTTTATTGATCTTCCTAGCTGGGTCTTCATGCATTCTTCTCCAGCATATCTAATTAATGTGACAAGCCCACTACAGTATGTCCTGAGTGCTAAATTCATACCAGTTAGCCGATTTGTTTACAGCTAACATGCTCTGTGTTGTTTTTTCAGAAGTGGACACGCAACTGCTTGTCCCTCTTTTAAAGTAACATATCTGGTATTCAAAAGGACTCCATCTGGAACACGTTCTTTTGCTGTTATCTGTGCTGACCATCAAGTGTGTCGTGATAAAGTCATTTCTAATGGGGTTTACAGTAGAGGATCTAACAATGAAGTCACTATAGATGTTAGTCAGATTTGCTCACTCTGCTGTTACAGCTTTGAATCAAGATGTTGCAGTTTCTGTCACAGACCCAACGAGTATGCAAAATGCCTCTGGGTTTTAGTTCCTAGGTGAAGTCAAGTAAGCAGGCATTGTTTCAATTCACCAGTGTAGTCTCAGTAGATTTAAAGGCCAGACAGAAACCCAGTTTTCAGAAAACGATTTTAACAGTTGAGAGCAAGTGATACTGAGAAACCCTAGTTCATAAGAGCATGTTACAAATGATAGAAGACTATTTATTCTTCTTATTGATCCAAGTATCTCCTCATCCAGACATTTCTTGAAAGAAGCCAAGGTGTCGGTTTCAAGAACATGGATCTGAAGTTTGTTGCTTTTCAATACTTCCAAAATCCTGTTGACAGTTTTAAATGCCTTTCCACAACCATTTCTCAGAAGAAAGTAGGGTATCATCTTTAACAACATTGTTTTATAATCCCACAACCCCATTTCCCTGCCTGTTCTCAGTTTTAAAAACACATGTATTTTTCCATGTTTGTTCTCTGGTTTATCTTTTTTCACTTTTTATTCTGAATTCTGCTGGGTTTATTTTATGAATGCCCTAGAGCATTTTGAATACTTTTATGAAGTCCCCTCACAATCTATTCAGTTCATTCACCCTGTCACAGAAGGACAATCCCTTAAGACCTAGAAATGTAAGCTCTTCTCTGGACAGAATCTTTTCTGAAATAACTTTTCTATAATGTGGTAACCAAAACTGTATACAATATATTAAACATTAATGTACATCTGTAAACATTGTTCTATTTAATTTTGCTTTAAATCTTGGTGCCACCTTTTCACATGCCAATTACCTAAAAATATTTGAACCCAAGAAAACAAGCATATGGACAAAGTTAACATTCCAACATTTGTCTTCCTTAAAGTTTCTAAAAAACTGTATAATGGAAAAATTGCTCTGAAAAAATTAATTCGCTACAATTAAATTGTGCCCCGCGTGAAGCATGCAACTGTGGTGAACATCTGTTTTTACAGCATAAGGAGAGCCTAATCAAAAGTAGTAGCACTCTTTCTAATTCATTTTAGGAACCACAGAAGAACTGGTCCTTTGTGCTTATTCTTTTGGCATCAATTTAATTTAATGTAGTGAAATAAAGCATTCTGAAATTATCTGAAGAATGAAGTTTACACCTCTCAGGATCTTTCTTTGTGATAAGACATAACAACACTTCTGTAAAAAAACTACCTTTCTACCTTTCCATTTTAATATTCAAACAGCATAAATTGCACGAGTACAGTACTTTATTAATAGAAAGTCATGCCTGTGCCTGTCTGCAAACCACTTTTCATTTAAATAGGTTTCTGGTTTCAGAAGCACCACTTCTATAGACTAAACAGTTTCTTACAGACATTGTTTAGTTCTGCAGGATCCCTTGATTTTCATTTTGCAAAGCTGTTAAATTTCCAATCACATTTATTCTTTCTCCTTTACAACCAGTTTGACTTTTCTTTGTTCTAAAGGTGTTTTTGAGCATTCCTGTTATAGACATTGGTTATGAAGGGAGATTAATTTGAGATGTGCAACTATAGTTTCAATATACTGTAAAATATGAATGCATTTGTCAATTTTCTACATCAAACGATGCTTTTAAGTCTTTTAATAGGTTACCAGTGTGTAAGCAAAGTTCAAGAAATATACATTTAAAAATGGTAGAAGATGAAGTGTGTGCTTTTCATTTCAGAGATGCTATTTTCCCCCTAATGCTCATTTTCTACATCAGTTCACACCTCGACCTGGTAGTCCTCCATTTTGTTTCAAACATATGTCAAGGCCTGTAATGACTTTGCAAAGAGGTGGTTTGTAATTGGAATGTGAAAATTGTCTTGACACACATTCCACTGTAAAACCACAAGGGCCTGTGGCATAAAAGGAAAACAGTGCTTCTTAGCACATCCCTCTCTTTCATTTATTTCTCAAGGCAATCTCAACAAAGGAATAGCCCCTTTTCGCATGTGGCTGTCTGGACAAGAGTCTCTGCTCTTCTTTTCTTACAGTTGTTTTCCACTAATGTTTTATCCCTTGTTGTTTTATGGCTTGTTTACCCAGAGAGGTAGAACACACTGTACAAGTCTTATCATGTCAAAGCAAACAAAGTGGTATAATTTAACTGAGAATACACTGTAACTGGAAAACTTCACAACACCCTCACACTTAAATATTTTTCCATTGTAACCTGGAAGCCAAAAACAGATAAAACATTCTGAATTCTCAAATGTAATCAGAACCATAATCTTGCAGATTGAAATAAACCCTCTTTGCATTTTTGTCATGATATAATATTCAAAATATTTTTTTTCTACTAAATTTTCTTTAGATGTTCCACTAAAGAAAATTCAAGATGTTCTCTTGGGACAAAAATATTATGATTCCCAAAGGGATTTTGAATTTGTTTTGTTTCCCAGCCGGTTTCAAAACTTCTGTTTAGTGGGAATCTTCAGAAAGTCAGTGTTCAGCATGTCATGAACTGGAGATCTGCATTATCCTACAGTGCATCTTTAATTCCTTCTCAACTTTGAATGATTTAACAAAATACTGAACCAATGTGTTTATGCACAGTCTGTATTACATCACTGACCCTGACCATAGACAGCATGGTGGCATGGCAGCTGGCACAGGGTTCAATTCTAGCTTCAGGTGTCAGTCTGTGTGCAGTTTGCAAATTCTCCCTGTATTTGTGTAGGTTTTCTCTAGGACATTCTAGTGTCCTGCTGTCTCTCAAAGACAAGCTGGCTTGGTATTAATTGCTTTTCTTTACTATCCTGCCATGCGCTCTCATGACCCATCTCACACCCAGCTGTTCTAGGATAGGCTCCAGTTTGCTGTGAACCTTGGCACAAGAAATGTGTGATCAGGTTTCCTCCAATAACTAGTGTTGAGAAGAAACTTCGCCAGTGCGTGGTATACATGTCCTTGAATGCCCCTGTTCCCTTTTCTAATCCATGAGTTATCACAGCTGCGCCTTGCTTTATTTAAAGCAAGGTCTGCCACTCTCTTTGCAGTAGCTTTTTACAAGCCCAAAGCAGGCGACCATCACAGGAGGATGACTAAATCATTCCGTCTGAGAAAAGATGGTGATAGTCAGTAGCCTAGCCGTTATTTTTGTTCCAGCAAAATGTCAGATAATACAGTTGAAAACTCAAAGGTTTCTTTTCTTTTTTTGTGTGTGTTTCTGTCTGAACATCTAATGAAAGAAAAAAAATATAAAGATTTTTCTTTTTCCTGTTCTGATCCTTCAATTCTTCAACAAGACACAGAGACAGGCTCAGACCCTGTCAGAAAGCTGCTCACTGATAGTGAAATTGATGAATGGACATTGAAAAAAACATCCATCCACTACAAGAATGTTGCCTAAATGTTGTTTAAGGTCACACAAACCTATTTTGGAATCTATCCAAAAGTATAGGGTACAAGGTGAGACTGCCCTACACCCTGGAAAGGATGCCAGTCCTTCACAAGGAATGGCAAGAACAATTTAGAGACACATGTTAACTTTGTGAGCATGCCTTTGGATTCTGAGAGGAAGTCAGAGCTCCCATCAAAAACCACTCAAGCACAAGGAAAACATACAAACTCCATGGAGTCGACACCCCAGTACAGAATCAAGAATAAGCCGCTTTTCAATGACGGAGAGATGGATCATCATCAAAGAGAAAAGAAAACGTTCTCTGAGTAATAAATCATGACTCCATTCATTCAAACATGCCCCATTCATTCAAATTCAAAGTTAAAATTCTGCTATTATAACCTCAGTCGGGAATACACTTCCTGTCACCCTTGTTTGCAGAAAGTGCAACACTGGTGTGTTTGAAAGCAAACAGGCCTACAAAAAATACACCCTTCTGCTAAGTATAGGGTCAGGTTTTTGATAAAGTGCTGCACCATGCACTCATGCAGATCACACTCCTTCTAGTCAGACAAGATTCCTGCCAGTGCAGGGGCAATGTGTCATCATTATTAATGGCTTGCTCCTTTTGGATCTATATCCAGGAGCCACATTCTAATAATAATTTGAATGGCACATCAGACACAAAGGCCCCCCCGACAACCGCAATAATACTGTTACTAATTATTATACCACAGCTACACGACCTGCGGCTCCTCCAATCCACCCCACTGCAGTTATTTGATACAGTCAGCACCTAAATAGTTAAAATTATCATGATAATTATTAGTTAAATATTTAAGATGCCGGTTGTAGCTAAATTCTGCAATGGAGAGAACAGTAAGGACCAAAGAACATTCAACAGCCATTGTACTGGTACCAATTCCACAGAAATAAAAAAACAAATAGAAATTTGTACAATGTTTATAATGAACTGAAGTGTGACACTATTTAAATATTCATGGTCTACAGTCAGCTAATTAGAGTATGAAGGAAAGTTTCAATCAGGAAAGGTGGAGCAAGAGCAAAATGCAAAGTCTTCTGAAATGGACTGACTAATCAAAGCAATCCAAATCATATAGTTATAGAATGTGTTACTTTTAGCTAAGTCAGTTTAAATGTATTTTCAAAGTAAAAAAGGTCAAAGTGTTTTCTTATATGAATATTGTATGCACAAAGATTATCAGTGACTGAGCTAATGGTGCTGATTTGCTCTAGCAACACATATTGGTGTGCCAATTACTGATTGCCATAGAGCAGTTTAGTTTAGCAGAGAGTAAGCATCAGCTGAAGGAGTGATGCATTGCTCATTGACACTGCTGCCAAGTCAAAAGCCTTACTGGTGTGTGGTGAGTACTTTGGCTGGCTCAAGCCTACCCAACCTTGGTGGTGCTTGGCCCAGTCTCAGTCAGTTAATGACTCAGCTGTAAACCACTGCACCAGCACATCTGATTTATTGATATGATTTTACACTCATGGATATACAGTATCTGAATACCACAAAAGCACAGGAGCTATACTATACATGTAGCTATACATGTCTACTGTATCTATAAATACTACAAAAGTACAGAAAATCCAGTTTTTCTTTCAAGTCCACAAGGACCAGGTCTATCTAGTAGGCAAGAGTGGGTATGTACAGTATATTATGGTACATAATACACAGCTGTTTATTCTTTATCTGTATTTTAAATGTTTAAGAAATCAACCTACATAAATGAAAGAGAACAATAAACCTTCCATGATGAAATTAAATAACATTATCTACAAGTTACCCTGTACAATACCATGTCCATCATAAAAACAAACATTTTAGGTTGAAATGATTTTTTATGGTCCAAATCTTATTTCCCCCAGAATGCATAGAGAAAAATGATTCAATTATAGTTGTATTTGTAAGAAGCCAAGAGTTCAGTTGGCAACCTTACAGCATTCTAAAGTTTATGGAGGGATTGCTAGGTCAGATCTTAAATATTACTACTGGGCTTTTCAGATGATTATATTTAGGACATGGCTTCATTCCAACACTTGAACCTCACGAAGGAGGCAATAATTAACCAAAAAGACTTCAGGATTTTTAGTTTTTTGCTCCAAAACCCAGGACAGTCTCACTTTGAATGGGCCCAATTATTTCTAAATTGCTGGTTAATACATTGCAAGGAAAGTCAACTTTATTTGTTTTCTTGGTACCACACAGAAATATCACAATGTGTCTCCTGTTTGGAATATGCACTTTATCTTGATTAGCTGTAAACTCTTCACATATCCACATTGGTCCCCAAGATATGTTACCACTTTGATAATATCTTTAATGATATTGATTTGATCACTTTCCAGGATTTAAGGGAAACATAGCAATTTATTG
Source organism: Lepisosteus platostomus (assembly GCF_059453375.1). Taxonomy (NCBI): domain Eukaryota; kingdom Metazoa; phylum Chordata; class Actinopteri; order Semionotiformes; family Lepisosteidae; genus Lepisosteus; species Lepisosteus platostomus. The sequence goes on from NC_142616.1 coordinate 59,687,674, forward strand.
TTTTTTTTTATCTTAGTCTGCTCTCTATTTATAGTATTCCATTATATGTATAACACAGAAATGTATAATCTGATTCCTTCATTTTAATAGGCAAACATCTTATCTTATTTTTTCTTTTTAAATTTTGATTCAAAACAAGAGGTGGTTTTCCAAAGCCTTTCATGTTAACACTAATCCTGGATGACTTGATGTTATTTTAGGTAAACTGGTGTGGTTCTAGTGTAGGTCAATGTAGCAACAGTTTACAGATGAGTAATTAAAAAATACAATTTTTGTGAACAAATGACCATTTAACATATTTTGGAAGATGATAAAATGATTGGTAGCATAAATAAAATAGGCATTTAGTGTATCTATGTGCCTTTTTTATACATTAATTTAATATTAGTAAATATACAGTAATTATGAATATACATTTTGCCTGTCAACACTGAACAACAGTGATTACACTCCTCCACTAAAAAACAACATTCAACTGGAAATCAATATCAAACCACTGAGGACAGTACTGTATATGAATATTTTCTTAGATTTAGTTTCATTGCATTTAAAGGTAAAGATCAACATAAGAAAAGCAAACACCTTTCCCTTAAGTGCTGGTAAATTTTATTTTGAATATAGCCAGTTACTTTGTGATATCAAAGTACCATACTACTTATAGTGTAAAGACTGTGTGTGAAGCAAGCAAGGAAAACACTTAACTGTAGAAATTGAATTGTTGGCTGGATTAAGTCAAGAACTGTATTAAAAACCTCTTACTCTACGTGATAAATACCAGAAGGACTCTGATTGCACAGTTTAAAAAAATGTGATCCTACAGTTTTGACAGATTAGCCACGCCTCAATGAGTCTCCCACTTATACAGAATAAAATAAATTAAAAGGATCTGTTTAGCTAGAATTATGTGTATGCAAGGGGAGATGCTGGGGTTACTGGAATAGAGCGATGAAATGCCAGGGTTCTTATCAGGCAACTAAAACTAAGCACCTTGGTTCCCCCTCCCCCCATTAAAACCATTAAACTCCAAAACAGGCAGAGAGTGCTATGTACATCCTGATTCAAAATGTCAAAATGCGGTGGAGGTGAATGTCAGGACATTTTCCAAAAGCCATAAAGAAAGGCATCAAGCAACCTGCACAACAGAAAGATAATGCTTTTTTTCCCCCTTTTTTGCAGGCAATTATGCTTAGCAGCAGTGCAGGTGCTTCCCAATCCCAGGATTTTTTTCTGAACTGAAATCTGACAAGAAATGTCAAAGCTGTCGGTTGTGTTGGGCAAAGCGTGGTGCAGAGTGACGTCAGTGTCACAGTGCAGTTCCTCATCTAGAATTACCTTAAGCCCTGTCTCCCAGTATTGCCATCACAGCCTGAATGCGCATCTCAGATCTCCACCTGTTATAATGACATCCACTAATCTTTTCTCTACAGTTGTACATGGCTCATTTTTTTTTCCTGCAGCGAGGGCAAAAATAGCTAAAACAACAGTACCAAAAGCAGCATCTCCTTTCTGAATGGAAAATAAACTACAAGAGGAGCTTGGATCACAAACAATATAATTTTATTATTTCATATGATAAACTTTTACTTTACAATTTTGGTAATATTTCACATTAAGTAAATGCCTTTCATCAAGTAATTACATGTGTTCTTAGATATAGTTTTTATGGACTTTCCATGAAATTAATGTGTATTTTCTTGAACTGGTGAATCCGGCTACACAATTGTAATAGTTATTGCTAAGCAAACATGTAGCTGCATATACTGGTAAAATGATCTGACATTATAACAGCCCATAATATTATTGTAATTAACAGTATGTACAAGTGTAATGAATAAGTAAATATTATGCAAATCCTCGAACTACTCTAATTGTAGACACTTAATTACAGCTGTTGCATTATACTGTTACATGCAGCGTTATATAATATAAAAAAAATTAATTTGACAGAATTAGTACAATATGTGTCTGTGGTATTCTGAAACCTTTTTATTGCTGAAGCAGTGGGGGGTTAATGAATGCATTCCAACACTGGATATATGACAGAGTGATGAAAGGATCTCTTCAGTTTTCCATCTGATAGCAGAAAGATATGAACAGAGTCATCCTTTTCTGTACCTCAATGATTTATGATTCAGTACATGTAAAACAGAAAAAAAAATCAGAAAAATCAGAAACTCTTATATGAGACGATACAGCGATAAACATATTGTATCAGACAGCCACAGTAACCAATGTGTTAGCCAGAAAAGATTCTCTGTGTTTAGTATCACATTAATATGAGTAGCACACAATTTCCTGCTGAAGGTCGAAGGAGCTTTGAATGTATTTATCCAATCCTTATGTGCTTTAAAGTGTCTTTAAATAAGAAACACTACCAAACAGAGATAAAGAAGGAGAGAGGGTGAGTACAAAAGATGTGTGACAGCAAACAGATTCAGTCCTATTAAGGTGAAAACAACAAGAATAAATCTCCTTGTAATTTATACACAGTATACAAAACAGTCTGTCCTGGGACTGTATTTGAAAACCTTGCTATAAATATCATTAGTCACAGTCACATATTTTTCTATACATATCTCATACAGAATAAACCCTAATATCAATGGAAAATATTAATTCCTAGGTGCTGAGTAGATGACGTACTGTAAAAGCGTAGGATTATTAAAGGATATTGTCAGCAATCATGCTGACACACCAAATACTGGTTTACATATACTGTAGTACAAAGAAATGCATTCAATATTAGAGTTTAAATGTCCATTTTTTATTTTAAAGCCCCTGGTATCTTTTAAAATCAGCCACCAGTAATTTAAGAAGCTAAAATCAAATTATTACTGTAAATTCCAGAAAATGTAGAAACCACTAGGAAAGTAAATTTGTGGTACTCCCAGCATTACTCATCTCTAGCTCAACTAATTCACCACATCTCTAGCTTTGACAACCATAATTATGAATTGTCTTGGAACAAACAACAACAAAAATCTACCATGCATATCTGGTTTCTGTGGTGACCACAGACATATTATAGATCCAAGGAGTTGATAGAATGGGTCTTCTGTTGGAATAATATGAAAGTATTTCAATATGAAGAACTTAATAATAAAAATATGAGCTGATTTGTTCATGTTAAATGTCTTCACGACCTTCTAAAGGAATCTAGAAAAACATCCATACTGTACATAGACAAAAATTCAAAATTAAAAAACAAAGTATCAACGTTAATATAAATTTATTTAAAACAATAATATAATTTTAATGTTTATATATTATATAATTCAAATAGTTCCCGTATAAAAATCTCAACTATTTCAGACTTATTTATTAAAGGTAGAACCTTAGAAGAAACTTTGTTTATCTAGCAAATTTTCACATTTTTTCTCACTATATAATCATAAAACTGTTACATTGAAGCCTTAGCACAACCCCTTTCCGAAACTAGGTGCTCTTCCAAGCAAATTAGTTTGGCAATCAAACATTATAGGAAACACTAAGAAACTGGCAAGACTGACAACTAAATCTCTTTTCACACAAATTTATAACATTATAATAGAAATGAAATGCTAATTTAAATGATTAAGAGTGATTCAAATCTATATATTATGCAAGCAGATGCTGGCAACAGGCAATCCTTAAATACATATTCTAAATGTCGATAATAAAATTACACAGGCTTTCCAATTTTTTTATTCTGATAGAAAGTGGAAATTGCAGACAGCTTTAAGCAGGTCTCTTTAATATGTAAATGCTACTTTTCATGAGTCACAAAAGTGGGAGTCAGTTGGAAGCCATTTAAAGCAATTTCCATATGATTTGTGTTTAATGAAACCTGCGGTCTAAGTATTTTATTTGTCAGATGCAAACAAATAATAATGTGCATGCTGACAGAAATACATGTTCAAAGTTAATCTCAAAAGGCCAAGGTCAACTTTTGCAAGAGATTTATTCTTCTCTTGGATGGCAAGTCTGCAAGAAGCCACCTTTCCATTCTGCTGCTTACTGGGTTGAACGGCACCATTCTCATTTGGGCAACTGAGGGCTTGATGAAGCTGTCACCCACTGTACTAAAGAGTGAGGGAGTACAACAGCTGTTGGCACAGGAGAGTCTCCAGGGACTGCGAAGAAGTACAGTTGATCCAGGCAAGTTGAGAGGCTTCATGTTCACTGACATACAGTACTAAGCTATCCCCATGGCTGGGAAATAAAGACAGTGCCTCTAAATCTCTGAATATGAACCTACTGTACATTTGCAAACGTGTATGAAAAAAGAAAATGACAGGAAATCATTGGAGAACTATTGGATATATACTGTACTTATTTCTAATATTTCACACAAAAAACAGTACATGTTCATAAAGTATACAGTAATTTAGATTGTAAAAAACTGGGTAGAAATGGTCACAATATGGGCTTGTTTCTTTTTTAAAAAGTATCTGAGCTATAAAGTGGCATGATTCAAACTTTATGTGTGCCACAAGAGATGTCAGATTGTTTTCATATTCTCATCTGTGTCTCTACATTAATTAATTGATTAACTCTACGACTGGATTAATTGAAGCTGTCTAATTTCATGAAATCCTTTCTCATTAGATGAAGTGCAGACAACATGTAAATGGTAAATACAGAGAAAGCATCCTCACTCCCCAAAGACATTTTTAATAGTCTTTTTTGGTTTGAAAAGATACCTGGTATCCTTTTTTTTCTAAAATAAGAATATCAGCATACTACAATGATTTATGGTAATTTTCAAATCCATCTGGAGTTAGAAAATGAGCAAAACAGTCACACAGGAAATATCCAGCAGCTACACGGCAAACATGAAGTAATAACTCAGAACAAAATTGTTGTCGACATTACAACACAGATTAGGATGGCTCCCAATCTGAGAAGTCAATATTGCTCATTGAAATTCATTAAACATCCTGCGACAGTGGTTTGATTGTGAATGGTAAATAAAAGTCCTACAACCCTCCCATTATGCAAATGGTGTTTGATTCCATGGTGTGGAATTCACCCCAAGACACAGCAATTCTTGTCACAGCTTAACAGGATACAATTTCAAACAACAAAAAAAGAAAAACAACAAATGAAAATAATGAATGAATGCTTTTGTTCCATCATCTCCCTGTGCCTCTGTGCAGTTTTTAGAGTTCTGGGACAATAACTGCACTGCATCATTTACTTACAGGCAAGTGCAATTGACTATTGCTCCAGTTGGGGGCTTCTTAACAGTGCTGCTAATTGTGCCATTTAACATTATTATTCAGTTGATAGTCTTCAGTGACAAGAAGGTTGACAGTACATAATCAAGTATAATTAGTCCTATATGCTGCAGTGGAAGCAAGTGCTCAGTAAAATAAATAGCTCCCTGGGTCACTGAAATAGCAAGGTTCCTTATGATACCACTTCTTAGAAAATGCACACAGCTCCAAATGAAGGCGTGTTCAGTTCAAAGGGGTTATTTAAATGACCTAAAACAGCTTTCTCCTAAAGAGACGATTCATTTTACATTTGATGTAAAGAATGTGTATGTACTGCATGCTACTTTTAATTAATTTTCTACATAATGAATTGTGTGTTTGCTATTTTTATCAGCTATACTACTAGACCTTTATAACTTTGGTACAGGGGAAAATAACCATAAACCATTAAGCAACATACTGTAAGTGGCTTACTAAAAAAAATATTATTTTTTGAATGATTGCCCTATTCAGGTGTTTGTTACAAGTCATTAATGTAAAAGCATTTTAAGGACTCTGTAATATAAAAGCAATAGCTTTGAGTGATATTTAATGAATATAATGAAAAGTAATAGAGTATCTTGGGTTTTGTTTCTTCTGATACTGACAGCAACACAAAATCCTTAACAAAAGTTAATAAAAATGTTCAGAAGACAAACCCAATTCCTCTGCTGATCACCCCTTACCACATAATTATGAATAAAAGTAAAATGAACACTGCTTATCCAAGTTCCATCATCCCCACTCCACCACCATTGCATAGCTATTTGTTACACCTTACTCAGGGAGTCCAGAAAACAGATTGATGTGCCCAGTGTCACCTCTATAACCAAGCACATTAGCCAAAGGTGCTGTAATCATATTTCAGAAACTGATGTATAAGGATTTCTGAGTTTTTACATTCATCTCAGGTATAAACAAATGCTGAGTTAAAGCAAAAACGTTGGTCACAACAATCACTAATTGCAATTATTACTAAAAATAATTACTGCAATTGAAGTGATCAACGTCATGAATCATGCAGAAGAATAGATGGGAACTATAATTGAATACGTCAGATGGACAAGGTCTCAGATCTCCTCTGACAATATGTATTCAGTTGAGATTAATCACTGGAATGAAAAAAGTAACTGTAATCAAACCTAATTAACATCATGAACAATATTCATTTAGCAATCCTTTGGCTATTCCTTATGTTCTATTTCTAAACACCTCCTCTTTCATGGGAAAGGTGTATAAAAGGTTTTTAAATTTTATTTTCAAAGCTGGGCTCTGAGAAAAATTGTAAAAATTGGTAAACCTTTTGTGCTGCTTCCGTTTGTCGTGGAAACAACTTCTTCATTTCATGAAGAGTGCTCTGTTTCTCAACGCCTCGTGATGCCTCCTCAGAGCACAGGACATTAGGCTTCGCTTTCATATTAAACAAGCTGCATCTACAACTGTATTTCATTACTCTAAAGTGCTGCAAATCCCTACCATATCACACATAAATTTAATTCTATTAAATTCAATTTCTATTTAATTCTATTATCTCCACAATTTTTCAGTGTTTCCTACATTACGGAATCTACAGCTGTTTTCACTGAATGCTGCTTTTCCTTGTATCTGTAATACATTGGAGCAATACAGTGATGTGGTGGCTTGCATTGCTTCCCTACAGTACTGGAGCTCTGGGTTATATTCCTGGGGTGCTGTCTGTGTGGAGCTTCTATTTTCCTAAGTGTTTCCTATTGGTGCTTTCCTATAAATGTTTCCTCCCACAGTCCAAAGACATACTAATAGGTTAATTGGCATCTGGGAAAACTGGTTCTGTTATGAGTATGTGCGTGTTTGTGTTCGTGTCCGTGTCTGTCCAGGGTATATCCCACTTCACGCCTGCTGCTTGCCAGGATAGGCTCCAGCTCCCCCACGACCCTGGATTGGGTAAAGTGTTTAGAAGATGGACGGATGTTATATATTGTAACGCACTCACTTAAAATTTCGATAGTCACTTTGGATAAAACATCAGTCTAAAGCAAAATGCAAAAACTAATATTTAACATTATAAGCAATTTTTATGATCATTGTCATTTTAATGTTTATTTCAAATGGCTCATATCCAACTTGATTTATGCATTGTGGGCTTACTGTTTAAACTCCCATGTTATAATCTCAATAAGAATACATCATATTCATTCATATTTGTATGTACTTAGTGAAAAAGTGGCATATATGTCATGGTGGTGTTGGAATTACAGTAACTATATATGGAGTTTTTAATGAAAGTTCGGGAGGAATGAAAGCAGCCGAGCTCATTCGACACAGCTGCCGCAATTCCCACAAATCCCGACGTAAGCAACCGGTCTCCATATATATCAAACGTCACCCTCTCCTCTTCCTCGTTCGTTTTCTGCATCCCTCCTCCACCCCCTCTCCACCTTTGCAGCTACCCCATTGGTCACATGGGGGTCCTCAGCCAAGTGGGCTACGCCAAATCTCCACATCCCAATAAACTATTCTAATTTCTCCCAAGCTTTCGGCTGCCGTCATTCCTCGTGAACTGTATTTTACCATCTGATACTCAACTATTTAAAACCCCTTATATTTTTGAAAGATTATAAACTAAATGAAAGAGAAAGTTCATTTTTATTATTCATGGGAAAATATCATACTGTTACAAGGCAGAGATAAAGTTAAACACAAAAGATTAGAACAAAGTCACTTACTTCATGTTACTTCAAAAAGCTTCTTATCAGAAAAGTCAATATTACTCATCTACATTCATTAAACAAGATGGTAAAATGGTTAGCGTTCAGAAATACAGCAAGCAATATTGAGACACAGACCTTAGATGAACAGCAAATAAGAAAGGCGCTTTCATATAAAACTGCAACTTTCAAATTATGCAAATGACCTGTGATTCCACAGGGGTCTTTTCACTTGCAGTCACAGTAATTTTTGTCTGAGGTAATGGGATGCATTTAATCCAAAAAGAACAAAGTCAACAAAATAAAAGAACTTTTTTTGTTCCAGATTTTCTCCGTACCCTAGCAAAACTTGCTGATGTGCATGCCGGTAACCGTTCTGGGGACTTCTAAGAGGTTTGCCACTTTTTTGAAGTAGATCCAAAAACTTAAAACATGCAATTTATTTTCTGTAAAACAAATAATGTATAGAATTATCCAGATCAGAAGGGGAAGTTTAAAAAGGCTATAGCAAATTAGAAAGGATGAAATTCACTTACAGTGGCAAGTGCTTTTAGTTGGATTTTTTGCATATCAATTGGAAATCAATGCACACTGAAGGAAGGCATAAAAAAGGCATCCCTGCTGTATTCTCTAGCATTACTAAAGTGGTGTGCATAGAATTCTAACAAGATCTGTTGTTCAAGGTTTTCTGAGAGATTATCAATGTTTAGTTCATTGGAGTAAACAAATACTCTATAAAGCGTGCAGAAAAATGCTTATTTCTATTGTAACTTATGGGATCTTTTTCCTAGATTTGACCTATTCTACAGCTAAAGGTTTATAAATTCATGTTCTTTCAACAATTTAAATAGGCTTCATCCCTGTAAGAGATCAGACAAGGCTTGATGAGTAGATTTTTTTTACATGCCAGCCTGCTCTGCACACATCCAAACTTATTGTGACCCCTCGTAGACTCTACAGGTCTTTTTTTTTTACTGAAGGTTTTGGCACTCATACCAGTTCAGAATAAAACATTCAAACCCATTTCAATCCATCAAAATAAACCCATGAACCAAGTGAATACAAGCAGAGGTTTTAATTTGTATTTAGAAAATATTTTTTGAAAATTGTTAGAACTAAGCATTTTATTTTTATACAATCAATACTTTAGTTTGCCCAGTATTTCATCACTCATTGGCTTCCTTCATGACTGATTTCCAGATAAGGCACTAAACATACAATATGAGTTACTATATAGCACTGACCTCATGCAATACATACTCAGTATATATTCAGTAAGACACCCAACATTCACAGAGGAGCTTTAAGTTTATTCAATATGGATTGCCTGTGACAATAATCATTTGTAAACAAGATTCTGATCGAAAGCTTGAAATTAAATTGTATTAATGAGTCGCAGGGCGCACTGAAATATGACTTAATGCAAATGGTGTCACAGAAACAATTCAGATTCACGACTTAGACTGGAGACATGTTGATTCATTAAATCTGTAAAACAGATGCCAGATCAGTAATGTCATTTGATAGTGGTTGATATCGACGTACTTTATGCATCTAACCAACTTCTGTATGCATCTAACACAGGTGTCCTGCTTGGTTAAGATCTAGTCACACATCTGGTCAGCAGATGACATTGTTGTCTGGGGTTGAGCATTATCATATTGAAAGATGAATAGCTTTTATTGACTTTGGTATTGCAAAAACATGTTTGAATTGCATATTTCTCAATGTCAACATTACACTCTGCAGTGAGATTATCACTGCCAATAAAATATTAATCTTAAATGTGGCATTAAAGGTCTCGCATACCATTAATAATAATAATAATAAAATTGCATACACTTTTAGCGCTTTTCTGGACACTCCAATCAAAGCTCTTTTATAGGTAATGGGGACTCCCCTCCACCATCAACAATGTGTAGCTTCACCTGGATGGTGCGATGGCAGCCATAGTACACCTGTACGCTCACCACACATAGGCTATCAGTGAGGAGGAGAACAGAGTGATGAAGCCAATTTAGAGATGGGATTATTAGGAGGTCATGATTGGTAAAGGCCAATGGGAAATTTGGCTAGGATGCCAGAGTACACTCCTATTCTTTTCAAGAAACATCCTGGGATTTTTAATGACCACAGAGAGTTGGGACCTCGGTTCTAAGTCTCAGCTGAAAGAGGGCACCTATTTTACAGTATAGTGTCCCCATCAATATACTGGGGCATTAGGACCCACACAGACCACAGGGTGAGCACCCCTTGGTGGCCACACTAATACCACTTCCAGCAGCAGCCTTAGTTTTTTTCCCAGGAGGTCTCTCATCCAGGTACTGACCAGGCTCACACCTGCTTAGCTTCAGTGGGTTGCCAGTTGTGAGGTGCAGGGTGATACGACTACTGGCTAAAAAGCAGTTGGCAATTAAGCTGCCCAAACCAAATCAATGCCATTCTCTCATACAGTTTCAGCTGCATACTCATTATTTTTCCTTGTCAAACAAGACAGACAAAGCAATTGTCATCCAAAAACCCCATACTCTGTCAAAATCCAGGGGTCTGTTGTCCATGTACTGTAGATTCACAAACTGCAGGCAAGCAGTTTCATGAAACTAAATAATGATATTAACATTGTGGGAGTGTGTGCATGCTGTACAAGTAGCTTGGAGTTGCTTGAAGACCGCAGTCAGATTTATTGATTTTCCATGATGCCTTGCTGTGTTAGCTGGGGTCATCATATGGGTCTGATCAGGTCCATCACAGTGCTTTTGGTCTGTTGGTAGTACTGCTGAATTTTAGTGATAATAATTGGATGGATTTTTAATTCCCTGGTGACCTCCTGCCATAACATTCTTCCCAGCAACCAAAGCCTATTCTTGTTCTCTTGCCATGACCATGGCAATCATTGCAATGTGATTATAACAAAGGAACCTTTAATGAACAAATCACCTGTAGTGTACACACTGAGAGGCACACATCTTTACCATGCATATATCATTATTTCACTCTCAGGGGATAACTGGTGTTGCTAATGCAAGATTGAGGTCTTATATCTTCTACAGGTACATCATAACCTCTCAGACAGGTTAATGACCAGTGCATAAAAATGCATATATACAGTATAGAAAATATGTGGGGCATTGCTTAAGTGTTTTAGTATGATTCTTCAACTAAAACATATCTGATTTCAGCCAGAATGCAATGAAATTACAACTGTATTCAGTTATTTCAGAAAACTAAAGGGATGTAACCCCTTATTTTACCTTCAAAAGCCCAAATTAGAGGCAAATGTTGGTGCTATGATATGTACTGAGAAAGAAAATCTAGACAGAAAATGGTAAAACAAGATTTTTTAAATTCAACATGCTTTTCATAAAAGCAACATCATTGAGATGAAGTGCCACATTCTGTTACAAATTGCATCTGATTTAACTCTCAGGCCATCATTAAAGTAAGGGCTTATTGCTTTTTAATGGAGCAATTTCTGTCTCTGTACTCAACTCCTATACACTCTGCTGCAAAACATTTAAGGGCATGTTACTCACAAGGGAAGGCTGGTGCTATGGTGGATTCAAACTCAAACAATATTGCCTTTCTTCACAAACTCCTGTCAAATATTTCAAAAGACATTAGTCATTAGAGTTTTACATCCCTGGTTCTGATATCAAACAGCTTAATGACAGCATTTATTCTTCTGGAGCTTCTCCCTTCCACAAAGTCCAGAGATTATTGCAATAGTTTGTTCTCTAAAAAAGATCCTCCAAGAAATATGTATTGCTATATTGTCCTCTGAGAAATCCATTTCTCTAATTACATTAGTTTTGGATAAAGTAAAAACACCGGTTGCTTTTACTTTATATAAACTGTCTATACATATTTTCAGCAAAGATGAAAGATGGATGGAGAAATTTTGGAAAAATGAAAATATACAGTATATGCTGTATTTGTACCACAAACATGATTTTCTTTTGTTTTTTAATTAAAAAATAAAGCATTTGTTGTTTATAATGCTTTCTCTGTTCATCCTCTCAGCAGTCTATCTGCCTCATACTGTATGTACAATTCATCCTTGTCTTCAGTTTTTTTTCTGATTATTTTCCTTACCTTTAAAATTGGTTTCTATTACTGTTTAGCCCTATGTTCTCTAGTACTGCTATACACCTTTTAACTGCAAATCAGGTCTTATTGTTTTCTCCATGGAGCTGAAAGAGAAGGAAGAGTGTTGATGAGTATGAACTCACAGATTTAGGAAACATGCCTGCAATGTTACATTTTACTTTTCACACCCCAATGTTTTTTCCGATTTATGTCATCAAGAACTCACTTTCAAAAATGTGTTTTCTGAAGGAAGGTATCTTCAAGGCTGCTGTCTATCTTTCGTCACTCAGAAGAGCTTGAAAAAATACTTTTCTACATGCCTTTTCTACATCCCTTATAGGCTACAGTAGCCGTGAGTGACATTAGATAGTACATCTCTGCTCGAAAGTAAGCTGACACAAATACCACTTACCACTTTCCATTAATCAAAAGATAGTCGTTTTAATGTGTTTTAAAATGTAGATGCTCTGATCTTTAATAACATTTAACTAATAATAATATTCAACAAGGAACCCAAAAACATATAAAAATACATGGATTTGGACAGAAGCTATGAGGTAGTTTAAACTTTTCATAGATCACTGGGACTGAGGTGAAGGAAGTCATTGTAATTCCTTCCAACAAATACCAAGGTATCATGAAGACATTTTGTAGCCTGGCTCTTGCTGTAAGAGTTTGTATTATGGAGTTAGAAACAGAATTTGACTCCCCTTTATTCAAGCTGTATTCAAGTAGAAAGAGGAAATGAAAATTCGGCTGTTTCACAATTGTCATTTTTTCACATCTGAGATATATAAAAGAAATGCTTCTCTATTACTAAAGATTAGTATGAGAAATCACCAGGAATAAACAAAACAAGATGACAAAGGTAAAAATATCATCACAGATTGCATAGCAGATACAGTATATTAGTTTTATTCCAGTCTTCAACTGTTTGTATTTTTATTTTTATTTTCCACTCCTTCCAATTTTGAGTTATTGGTTGTCTAAGACCTTGTTTATGATTGTAACACCTAGAGTATATTGGAAGAATGAAAACAGACATCTTGCTTCAATACAGAAATTGACATCCATACAGTACTTAGTTTAAGCCATTATTCTTTCAAAACCCTATGTCAAGCTCCACATTGCCTTACTATTGAGCTGGTACCAATTGGAGGAGTTACATACTATATCTATCACTGATGTCAGCGTAAGCCTGAAGGTACCTTTGTGTAAGTAGCCTTTGGTGAATGTGAAAAAAGGACAGGTTTTTTATGTAGGCATTGAAAAATTCAAACTGTCAGGCTATGCCATGTGAAGCAACTGGTACACTGAAAATAAAATATTTGTATTGTTTTTATAACTGTATAACTTTAATTTGTTTTTTAAACTTAGAGATGAAAAAAGATAAACCATACAAAAATAATGATTTTAACCTTTCAACCTTCATAATAACACATCAAGAAGCAGTGAGCCTTGGTCATCTCATCATTTCTATTGATTTTTTTTTTAATCTAGTTAGGTGCACTCTGTGAAATAGGCCCATTACATCTAAATCTTCAGCTATCTTACACATCATTTCCACAGGAATTTTACCCACATCCCAGTAAGTTTCTCATTTCCAGCTTCACGTATTTTCATTAAAACCATTTAGCCAAGCGATCTCTCAGTTTAAACAGATATACAGATTTGAAAAGACAAGTTTTGGTTTGAGTTGTGTACTTGACAGAGATCCTTTTTCGATAACACCCATTTCAGAAAAATCCCGTAGGAAACTTTCAACAAGCTTTTTTATCTAAAGATACCTATATTGACAAATAGCAAAAACCACATAAAGTCAGAACTACTGAAGAAAATGAAGATTATTTTCCACTCTTGCTAGATCAGTGACCTAATTGATAGAATTATTGTTTTACCTGGATCAGTTTAATACCATTAACTTTTTCTTTAAGTACTAGAGATAAGGATTTCAAAATCATGGCCTTGTAGATAATGAGGGCACAGCTGGGACAGCCAAGATGGCAACCTTGTCTCAACCATGTTCTCTAGAAGCCTTTGGAGAATTGGTCAGTCCTCATTCACATGACCAGTTTTAGGAAGACAATTGAATTGAATGGTCAAGTGAATGTTTAAGCTGCAGATGCAGAGGCTTTCTGAGTCAGTGAAATAATCTGCTATTTGGAGGCCAGATGGTGGAAACTCTGTGTGGGCATTTAAGCAGCAGAAAAAGAAGGACTGACCAATAAATTTGAACTTTGGAACATTGGACCACAAAACTGAGAGTGTTTGATTTGTGGACTGTTCGTGAAAAGTCTCAAATAGTGATTGGGACTGTGTTTACTTTGAGGAAGTCGCTTAGCTGTGCAGCATGTAAGCAAGGGACTAAAGAAGTCAGTCAACAGCTCAAAGAAGTGCTATGCTTTTGTTTTTTGATTCTTTCTCTATAAATAAATAGCACTGTTTTAAATTTTACAGCTGTATGTTGGATGTCTGTTGTCTTGGACCAACCTATTTTAAGAGACCCCTTTATGATATTCTCTGTGGGGGATTATAATATACTGTATACCGCAGTGTACAGAGTGTTCTTACTTACACCCATAATCAGAGCAGTTCTGTAGGACAAAAACTGTGCATAATTGAGTACAGCGTACTAGAAGAAGGTTTCATTTTTCTGTTTTATTACATTGTTTTATAAGGTGCCATTTTGGGGAAGCGGCTTTCTTATAGCTCCCGGGTTCAATTCCAGTTTTGGGCATCTGTGTAAGGAGTTTGTAAGTGTTTTTGCATGTTTTACTAAAGACAAGCCAGTTAGATTTGATTGGTTCTTCAGAATTGCAAAGAAAAGTGAAGTTAACATTTTTGGTGGGTGAATCACAAAATGTAGAGATGGTTAAGTGCCATTTAATAGGTAAAATGTTAATACTCAATTTGCTATCAAAGCATGTTGACTTTTTTCATGACATAGATTTAAAATAGGCACAGCATATTGCTTTTCTGCTCTGCTTCTGTTCATCTGAGATCTTAACAAGTGTCTTTCATGCTAAAGTGGATGAAACTACTTTACAAATGGAGTTGTTTTTGTTTTGTTCCCTGAATTGATTACCAACATTGCTTTATGTATCACTTCATGTACATTGTATTGTTAATGTATTGCTTCATGTAAAAATTAACGGTCTGTTTGAAGGAAAACAGGCTTTCTTAAAGTTTCATCGGAGGAGTTTTTTGGACTGTAGTCCATCCAAATTTCTAAGAGCCAAAACAGATCTAATTTAATTTTTTGGCAATTGCATTAACCATGGTAGCTTTTGAAATGCTGGGAGAAATGTTAAATCCTCTTTTGATGACCTACATATTGTTGTACTTATGGGCAGAAGCAGATCTGTTTGATGAGAAACAGTTTCTGAGAAGGTCTAAACTGGTGTTAAATGCTCAAAATGGTTA